>NC_069504.1:177545245-177845245 GCF_027579735.1 Bombina bombina | reverse complement strand
ACTACTGATTTTTTTCCTGCGGCTGGAGTTTTGTCGTTAGAGTTCTAACGCTCACTTCAGACACGACTCTAAATACCGGAGTTAGAAAAATCCCATTGAAAAGATAGGATACGCAATTTACGTAAGGGGATCTGCGGTATGGAAAAGTCGCGGCTGAAAAGTGAGTGTTAGACCCTATTTTGAGTGACTCCAAATACCGGAGGTAGCCTAAAACCAGCGTTAGGAGCCTCTAACGCTGGTTTTCACGGCTAACGCCAAACTCCAAATCTAGGCCATAGAGTGGGGGAGAAGGGGGATAACTAAGATAGGGGACTTACTAGATCCATTAAAAAAATCAATATGTACATTTGATGAATTAAAGTATAAGTATGGTTTACCTGTGACACATAACTATGCATACATCCAAATATCACATTATATAATAAACATTATTAAAACATATTCATCCTTCATATGGGAATGTCATCCCTTACAAAACATGGTAGAAGATTTTATAAAAAAAATGTTCTTATTCAGGATTATATAAAGCTTTAATAAAATCAAATGTAACTAATATAAGGGGAAAGATGATAGAAGGTTGGCAAAAAGAAGCCTTCATACATTTAAATGTGTCAGAAATGGAAAAAAGTTTAAAAACTATTATAGCCACCACATATGATTCATATTTTAGGGAATCACAGATAAAAATACTACATAGATTTTATATAACACCCAAAATTGCCTCAAAATGGTTTAATTGTGAAAACAAGAGTATTAGATGTAACAATATGGAGCCTAACTTAAAACACCTTCTGTGGGACTGCCCGAAATTAAAACAATTCTGGGCAAAGATTAGCTTTTGGGCGAGTAATGTCTTTGGGTAAAAGATCACCCTAAATTTTTTGAATATAATACTTGCATTAAATAGTCAAGTTAAACAGGAAAATGTAAAAATGATGACTATGATAATTTTGTCAGGAAGGAAATGCATAATGAATAGATGGATTCTAAAGAAAGGTCCTAATATGAAGGAACTCCAGAATATTTTGTTGGAACAATTAAATATAGAACTATTTGATACAATGTATGACAGGGAGTTTAGAATTAAGGAGTTAAAAAAAAAATGGAGTGGCTTTATAGATAATCTAGAATTGCATATGAAATGTAAAATTATGACGCAATTTAGGGATTTATTTTAACCAGGACTATATTTGGTACGAATTAGGTCCTGGAAGGGATATACTTCCGAATTATGGAGTTATCTATGCACATTAGGGATAGGAATTAACGTTACTGAGTGATGGTTAAGAGTTTAAGGGTTGGGTAATATGTTTATAATAACTGATACGGGAACAAATGTTTTATGAAAGTTATTATTGATTGAGTCAGTATTGGTGCAAATGATATATTATGTGCATAGGAAGGTTACATTGCATCAAGAAATTATTATGCAGTTTTAAGTAGGAAATATATTTGTACTGGTATTAATGGTGGACATGTATATTTATTGTTATTGACAATATCTATATTTATATATATGTATTTGATTGTTTATATAATGGAATTTTCATAAATAAATAAAAAAAATAAAAAATTATAAGCAGAAGAATCAAACTGAGATAGCTGCCTGAAGAACTTTTCTACCAAAGACTGCTTCAGAAGAAGCAAATGCATCAAAATGATAAAATTTAGTAAATGTATGCAAAGAAGACCAAGTTGCTGCTTTGCAAATCTGATGAAGCTTCATTCTTAAAAGCCCAAGAAGTGGCGACTGATCTAGTAGAATGAGCTGTAATTCTCTGAGGCCGAGACTGTCCCGCCTCCAAATAAGCCTTGTGAATCAAAAGCTTTAACCAAGATGCCAAAGAAATGGCAGAGGCTTTCTGACTTTTCCTAGGACCAGAAAAATCACCAAATAGACTAGAAGTCTTCCTGAAATCTTTACTAGCTTCGACATAATATTTCAAAGCTCTTACAACATCCACAGAATGTAAAGATCTTTCAAGAGTATTCTTAGGATTAGGACACAAGGAAAGAACAACAATTTCCCTACTAATGTTGTTAGAATTCACAACCTTAGGTAAAAATTTAAACAAAGTCCGTAAAACAGCCTAACCCTGATGGAAAATCAGAAAAGGAGACTCACAAGAGAGAGCAGACACTTCAGAAACTCTTCTAGCTGAAGAGATAGCAAAAAAGGAACAATACTTTCCAAGAAAGTAGTTTAATATCCAGAGAATTCATAGGCTCAAATGGAGGAGCCTGCAAAGCCTTTAAAACCAAATTGAGACTCCAAGGAGGAAAAATTGATTTAATAACAGTCTTGATACGAACCAACGCCTGAACAAAACAGTGAATGTCAGGAAGATTAGCAATCTTTCTATGAAATAAAACAGAAAAAGCAGAGATTTGTCCCTTCAAAGTACTTGCAGACAAACCTTTATCCAAACCATCCTGAAGAAACTGTAAAGTTCTAGGAATTCTAAAATAATGCCAAGACAATTTATGAGAAGAACACCATGAAATATAGGTTTTCCAAACCCAATAATAAATCTTCCTTGAAACAGACTTACGAGCCTGTAGCAATGTATTAATCACTGAGTCAGAGAAACCTCTATAACTAGGCACTAAGCGTTCAATTGCCATACATTCAAATTTGTCGATTTGAGATCCTGATGGAAAAATGGCCCTTGAGACAGAAGGTCTGGTCTTAACGGAAGTGGCCAAGGTTGGCAACTTGACATCCGGACAAGATCCGCAAACCAAAATCTGTGAGGCCATGCTGGTGCTATCAGAAACACATGTGATTGTTCCATTATGATCTTGGAGATCACCCTTGGAAGAAGAACTAGAGGCGGAAAGATGTAAGCAGGTTGGTCAAACCAAGGAACTGCTAATGCATCCACCATCTCTGCCTGAGGATCCCTGGACCTGGAAAGATACCTGGAAAGTTTCTTGTTTAGATCGGAAGCCATCAGATCTATTTCGGGAAGACCCCACATCTGTACAATCTGACAAAATACATTTGGATGGAGAGACCACTCCCCTGGATGTAAAGTCTGACGGCTGTGATAATCCGCTTCCCAATTGTCTACACCTGGGATATGTATTGCAGAAATTAGACAGGAGTTGAATTCTGCCCAAGAGAGTATTCGAGATACTTCTTTCATCGCTAAAAGACTGCGAGACCCACCCTGATGATTGACATATGCCACAGTTGTGATATTGTCTGTCTGAAAACAAATGAATAATTCTCTCTTTAATAGAGGCCAAGCCTGAAGAGCCCTGAAAAATAGCACAGAGTTCTAAAATATTGATTAGTAACCTCGCCTCTTTAGGATTCCAAACCCCTTGTGCTGTCAGAGACTCCAGACAGCTCCCCAACATGTGAGACTTGCATCTGTTGAAATCACAGTCCAGGAAGGATGAACAAAGGAGGCCCCTTGAACAATAAGGTGATGGTTTAACCACCAAGTCAAAGAGAGTTGAGTGTTGGGATTTAAGAATATTAACTGTGATATCCGAGAATAATCCCTGCACCATTGATTCAGCATGCAAAGCTGCAGAGGTTCCATATGAAAACGAGCAAAGGGGATTGTGTCCAATACTGCAGTCATGAGACCTAAAACTTCTATGCACATAGCCACTGAGGGGAATGATCGAGACTGAAGGTTTTGAAAGGCAGAAACCAATTTCATTCGTCTCTTGTCTGTTAAAGACAGAGTCATGGACACTGAATCTATCTGGAAACCTAAAAAGGTGAGCCTTGTCTGAGGAGTCAAGAAACTTTTTGATAAATTGATCCTCCAACCATGTCTTTGAAAAAGCAACACAAGTTGATTTGTTTGAGATTCTGCTAAATGAAAAGATTGAGCCAGTACCAAGATATCGTCCAAATAAGGAAACACCGCAATACCCTGCTCTCTGATTACAGATAGATTGGCACCAAGAACCTTCGAATAGAAGGTTAGGCCAAATGGAAGAGCGACAAATTGTTAATGCTTGTCTAGAAAAGAGAATCTTCAGAAACCGATAGTGGTCTGGATAAATCAGAATATGAAGATATGCATCCTTTAAATCTAATGTGGACATGTAATGACCTTGCTGAAAAAAAGGCAGAATAGTCCTTATAGTCACCATCTTGAAAGTTGGGACCCTTACAAAGTGATTCAAAAACTTCAGATCCAGAACTGGTCTGAAAGAATTTTCCTTCTTTGGGACAATGAATACATTTGAATAAAAACCCAGACCCTGTTCCAGAAGTGGAACTGGTACAATTACCCCTAAAAGCTCCAGATCTGAAACACATTTCAGAAAAGCCTGAGCTTTCACAGGATTTGTTGGAACGTGAGTGAGAAAAAACCTTCTCACAGGAGGTCTTATTCTGAAACCTATTCGATACCCTTGAGAGACAATATTCTGAATCCAATGATTCTGAATGGAACCTGCCCAAACGTCTTGAAATAATTTAAATTTGCCCCCACCAGTGGAACTGGAGTGTATCATGTCTGCTGGCTTTGGCTTCTTAAAAGGCTTGGATGTATTCCTCAAAGATGGCTTCCAATTGGAGCCAGAGTCCTTAGGGGAGGGAGTGGTTTTCTGTTCTCTATTCTGACGAAAGGAACAAAACCGATTAAAAGCTCTAGCTTTACCCTTAGATTTTTATCTTGGGGCAAAAAAACTCCCTTACCCCCAGTAATAGTGGAAATAATAGAATCTAACTGAGAACCAAACAAATTATTACCTTGGAATGATAGAGATAGTAACCTTGATTTAGATACCATGTCAGCATTCCATGATTTGAGCCATAAAGCTCTTTTAGCTAAAATAGCCAAAGACCTATTTTTAACATCAATCTTGATTATTTGAAAAATAGCATCACAGAGAAAATGATTAGCATATTGAAGCAAAAAAACAATGCTAGACAAATCAGAATCTTTTTCCCATTGTGCTAAGCCATCCAACCAAAAAGTTGATGCAGCCGCAACATCAGCCATAGAAATGGCAGGCCTGAGAATATAGCCAGAATGTAAATAAGCTTTCCTTAGATAAGATTCAATTTACCTATCTAAAGGATCCTTAAAAGAAGTACTATCTTCCATAGGAATAGTAGTACGCTTGGCAAGAGTAGAAATAGCCCCATCAACCTTAGGGACTTTTTCCCAAAAATCGAAACCTAGAATTAGGAACAAAAGAAGTACCAGGCTTAGACCATTCCTTAGCAATCACATCAGAAATAGCATCAGGAAAAGGGAAAACCTCAGGAGTAATCACATGAGGTTTATAAACAGAATTTAAACATTTACTGGATTTGTTATCAAGAGGACCAGACTCCACAATATCCAAAGTAACCAATACTTCTTTCAACAAGCAATGAATATACTCAATCTTAAAAAGATAAGTTGATTTATCAATGTCAATATTTGAAGCAGGATCTTGTGAGTCAGAGAGATCCTCATCAGAAGTGGCTATATCAGTATGTTGTCGGTCATTACAAAATTCATCAGTATCATGAGAAGTTTTAAAAGACCTTTTACATTTATTAGAAGGCAGAATAGCAGACATAGCCTTCTGTATCGCATCAGCAATATAATTTTTTCATATCAACAGGGATATCATGTACATTAGATGTTGAAGGAACAACAGATACTGTACTAGTACTAATAGAAACATTTTCTGCATGCAAAAGCTTATCATGACAACTGTTACATACTACAGCCGGAGATATAATCTCTGCTAGCTTACAACAGATACACTTAGCTTTGGTAGAACTGTGTTCAGGCAGCATGGTTCCTACAGCAGCTTCTGAGACAGGATCAGATTGAGACATCTTGTTATATGTAAAAGAAAAAATAACATTTAAACAAAAATATCTTATCTCCTCATATAGCATAGCCCTCTGAGCATAAAGAAGGCAAGGAGCATATAGGAAGTGGGGTAAAATAAAACCAAAAATATTTTGCCGCCAAGTATGATGCACGATGCAAAAGGAAGTATAAATTTTTTTTTGTGCCAACAAACATCCGGAAATGACGCAACTCGTGTCATAACAGACACAAATTTGCACCAAACAACCTTGTGTCAACTAAGACGCAGGAAATTAAGAACTTGCATCATCATAGGAAATTACGAACTTGCATCATCATAGATGCACATTCGCACCAAATAAATTCTCACACCAAGAATGCGCCCTTGCAAGCATAGATTTGCCTGTGAATTTTTAAGGAAAATCAGTCAAATAGGAAAAAAGACTAAACCCCAGGTAAGAAAATATTAAAAAAATAATTTCCTAAAACATAATTCCCATACTGAAACTGCTAGACTGCAAAGCGTAATATACATAGACCTGACTCATGGCAAATATAAGTAAACACATATATGTAGAACTTTATAAAAATACATAAAGCGCCAATCATAGCTTAGTGTGTCTTAAATAATGATACCTACTTACCGAAAGACACCCATCCCCCTATAGCAGATAGCCAAACCAGTATTGAAAACTGTCAACAGAGGTAATGGTATAAGAGTATATTGTTGATCTGAAAAGGGAGGTAGGAGATGAATCACTACGACCGATAACATTGAACCCTTGAAAAGATTTACCGTGAGAGAAACCATAAAAATCAATAGGCGATTCTCTCTCCCTCTGACAAATACTGTACTCTGAGAGGAATTGGGCATCAGAATGCTTAGAGGCGCTTATCATAGAAGAAATCATAAAAATTAAGCACAAACTTACTTCACCACCTCCATAGGAGGCAAAGTTTGTAAAACAGAGTTCTGGATGTGGTGGGAGGTGTATTTATAGGCATTTTGAGGTTTGGGAAACTTTGCCCCTCCTGCTAGGATTGTATATCCCATAAGTCACTAATTGTAAAGTAGTTAAAATAGTATGCTGGGCTGTACAGATATAGATTATACACACACTGTGTTTTCTAATGTATTTTTAGTTTCTAGATAAAAATAGTACTCTATATTTAATATTAGTCATTGTGCATTAATGGTTTTATAAATATAGTATTTTTGTCCACATCGATACATTTCCTGCAGCTCAGAATGACATCAGTAATACAGAAAATATATTGTTAAACTAAAAAAAGCACCTATCAAACAGAAATGCGTCATAACCTTCTTTAGTTATTAGTCCATTTTTATATTGAAACTTTTAAATGAATTCTAATTCAACACATAAATATGAAACTGGCAAAGCAAATCTCTCTAATCAGTGAATAATTAAAGGGAGGAGAAAAAAAAAATCTAAAAAAAAAGAATGTTTCCCCTCATAATGTTCTATAAAATGAAATGAGACATAACATATCTCAGGCTGTGTTTCTTAATTAACATTTATTGGTGTTCTAGGTCCAACAATGATGTAAACTTGCTATGTCAAAATACAACACAAATTATGGGTTTTAATTTCTTAAAAGTACACAATGCTGCAATAAGGTGTTCTAATTAATTACAGCATTTTCTAATTGCCCTATTGCTTTACCACACCAAAGGGGTTAAATGCACAGATAAAGTCAGATCCAGAGAGGCAAAACATTGCTGATCTTCTGCTGCACATGGCTGGTGATTGAAGGTTACCCACAGGAACAGTTTAGTTCCTGACCAGTAGTGAATTGCAGAAGCTTACTATAACTATGTAAGAATAGTTGGTAAGTAAAAAGGCAATTAGAAACTATGTCCCTTTATAATATCTTCTTTGCTTCATTTCAAATGGCCCTGTAACAAATAATATATCTTTATTAAATGTTGGACCTACTGTATCTTGATGAAATAATTAGAAGACTGTAAAGGGAACATGACGTTTGATATGCAGACATGATACACTCCATATCTGGCTGAGCAGCTGCTGTGTCTGAGTGTGGGCGCAGTGGCATATGCACATATGCTCAACATGTCCTTCACTAAAACACTAATATATTTGACTAGAAGCATTTTTGTTAATGCAAATGCATGTTAAGACTGCTATACAAAACTGAAATATACTAATCAGTATTTAAAATGTGACTTCTCTATGTTTTTTTTGTTGTTTTTTTTTGCTCTTTCTATGTGATTTTAGTGGAAATCTAAAATATAAATGTATCTTCTGTAAGTGGAGAGCCTGCTTAAAAAACTGAGCTGTAAACTCAAAGAAACAGAACTAATTTGATAGAAAGTTTCAGGTTATAGTTGTGTAAAGACTTCACAGAATGGGTGGGCCCCGGAGGCGTAAGACATGTAGGAGGAGGGGCCCGTTGACCGGATGGGAGGAGAAGGCCCCGGTCGCTGGGCGGAGCTCAGACAGGAAGTGACGTGCGAAGACCAGGGCGAGGCTAGGCAGTTCCTGAACTTACCTGGTCACGGAAGCAGCTCCCGAAGATTGTCCAGCAGAAGAATCGGTGATTGAAGATGGAGACTGAAGATTTGCTGGCGAGGATCCGGTCAGCAGCAGCGGAGAAAGGCTCTTCTTGGATACAGGACCGGATCGGCAGGCTCCTGGGCGAAGAAGAAGGCGGAGTGGAGGAAGGTGAAGTGGCTCCAAGATCCAGACCGGTGTGACAGACACGGCCTCCCAATCGGCTCAGCCCAGAGCACAGGCCACAAGGGACGCGACGCAGACGGAGTCCAAGCAGAGAGGCGAGGCCGGGTAAGAAGTCGGGGAGTGTGTCGGTCGAACAGGCAAGGGCAGTGGGGGACGCACGGCGGCTCATGGTAGAGGCAGAGGTGGAGGCACATAAAAAAAGACCATCAGCAGGTATGAGCAGGGTTAATGCCAACGGCCCAGGGGGGCCTCTTTGTACAGGGGGGGAAGGGACAGTGGCGAAGGGGGGGGGGGGAGCGGAGCATAATAGGTGTGGCACTGGGGGCAATGAATCAGGCAGCCGGGGAGCACGCAGGGCAGAAGGCGGGAAATGGATTCGGAGTATAGCACAGCGGGGCTTTCTTTTCAAGCGGGAGATAGGCAGCCGGAAGAATTAAGGGCGGGGCCGCAGCGGGAACCCATAGTGGCTAATAAAGCAGGCACCCAGCTGGGAGAGCATAGGGAGGGGCAACGCAGGGTCGTTCCGGCGGCTTGCGAGGGGAGTGTAAACATAAGGGGGCAACATGAGGCTTTAAGGGGCACGGCGGCCCGTGCCGTTACACAAGCAGAGACAGTTTTGGAAGAGGTAGGTAGGGAAAAGAGCCCAATATTATTCAATGATGATGGGGAGGGGGGAGAAATGTTTAATGACGGTAATGGTCATTTCGAAAGGGAGAGACCCAGTGGGGGAAGCAGGGTGGCGAGTGGGACAAGTCAACACTGGCACAGGGCATCCCGCCCCCTTAAGGGCCGTGGGAGTGGGAGGGGCAGCAATAAAAAATACAACCCGAGTATATATAGCGAACCGGTGTGCATTGAGGAATTCCCTAGCTCTTCAGACGGGGAAGACATGATTCCTCCGTCCCCTGACCATAGGGGGGATAGTTACAATACAAGCGGGCGGGAGCAGGGTAAAGAAATTAATTTACATGGAAGAGCAGATGTCGAAAAAAATGTGGGGCAAGATTTGGAAAAAAGGTTGGATATGAGTAACAATCAGGTTATATATTTAACAGATGCAATGGTGTCCAGGTTACAAGGTAGAGAATTCAGGGACGGCGGCGAGGACGAGCCTTTCCGCCTAGCAGAATCTTGGACGGACACTATACAGCTGGACACGGGTGAAGAGACATACAGTGAGCAGCCCTCTCGGGTCGGAATGGTAAGTGGCTACGCAAAAAGGGGTAGTGGGGTAAGGGACAGGGGGGGTTATGTTCTACACCAGGTGGGGGAGGCGGTTAGGAGTAGAGTTTTGGGGAGGAGCCCTCCGGGGCAGAGGGGAGGTACGGCCAGGACGGCCAGCAAAGGGAGGGGGAGTGTGACACAGAATAGGAGAGGTATAGCACAAAACAGAATTATGGCAAAAAGTGTTGTCAGGGAGCGGTTGGTAAACACACTAAGTCGGGCAAGCGACGCAATACCAAAAATCAATACGGGACCATTTGCCGGGGGTCATGCAGTTGATATATTACAGGTTCACCAGGAGGACGAAGGGCCAGCAGAAAATGACCAAGGGGAGAGACGATCACAGTGTGGGGGTCCGCCGCAGACGGAAGTGCCGGCGGTGACGGCTTTGGCAGGTGAGAGTTTTTCTTCGTCACAGCGGAAGGGGTAAGGGGCAAGTAGTGATACAGTATCCAGGCAGTTGGTTGAAGGGTTGAGGGCGCTGTTGCGGTCATTTGAGGCTTCAGCTGTACCCGCGAGTACACAGTTGCCGCTGGAGAGGGCATGGGCCCCGAATGGGGCTGAAGGGCCGATGGTGACGGTGGCTAGGCCAAATGTAGGGCCACAAACGGACGCGGCAGTAGTCAGCAATGGGGAGGTAGTAGCGATGGCACCTTCGGTAGGGCAACAAGGGGGGGCCGAACCCTCGGAGCTCCGAGTGGCGGATACAGCCATGGCTAGGTCATGCTTATGCTCGATTGGTCCGTTAGGGCTGCATTTAACAAAGGAGGTTAGGGGCAGGGTATGGTCCAGGGAATATATAGAGTTGTTCTCTTTGCTTCCTTTGGAACAGTCTTTTGAAGTAACAGATGATCCCAAAAAAGACAGCGTTAAAAAAGAGGAAGATGAGAGAAAGAGGCGATATAGGAAGCTACCAAAAACCTTTTCCAATTGGCTTCAATCTTTCGTGATTTACGCTAGTGTTATGTCAGAGAGGTTTCCAGAACAGGGAGCTTCCATGTACTGTTATCTAGACGAGATCGCAGCAGCCCAGCGCACATACGGGGGTATGGCGTGGTGGACATACGACGAACAGTTTCGTCAGAGGATGGCAGTAAAGCCTGCGATGAGGTGGGATGACCGGGACATGGGGCTTTGGTTAAAAATCATGACGCCACTGAGATCGGTGCAGTCCTTTCGGTCGGGGGCCGGCAGTCCGGCCACAGCTACTTCCACATCGCAGTCCGCGAGCAGAAAAGGTTTCTGCTTTGCATACAATGAAGGGCAGTGTAAATGGGGAACTTCGTGTAAGTTTCGACATGAATGCTCAGGTTGTGGCGGGGCCCACGCCTTTGCCAAGTGTTTCAGGAAAGGAAAAGTTGGTTGGAAAGCCGAGTCCCCTAAAGAAGGGGGTGTCCCCAATCAGGGTGGAAAAGATGGAGCCCTGGCTAGGTCATTATGCCAGTAGATGGGGCTGCAGGGAGGAAGCAGCAAGGTTATTACATGGATTTAGGTTTGGTTTTATCATTCCATCGGTTGGAGGTTCTGACCATTTTGTGGGCAATTTGAAATCGGCTAGGGAATGGTCGCAGGTGGTGAAAGAAAAATTGGGGAAGGAAGTGGAACTGGGTAGGATGGCGGGTCCTTTTGACGCCCCGCCTTTTCCAGGATTAAGGCTATCTCCGTTAGGAGTGGTCCCTAAGAAGGATCCTGGAAAATTTAGGCTGATACATCACCTATCCTTCCCGAAGGGTAATTCGGTGAATGAGGGGATCCCACCTGAACTGGCATCAGTAAAATATGCCTCATTTGACTCGGCGGTGGCTATGGTTAGGGCGGCAGGAAATGGAGCGCAGTTGGCAAAAGTTGACATCGAATCGGCTTTTCGGTTACTCCCAGTGCACCCAATCTCACACAAGTTGCTGGGGTGCTGTTTTGAAGAGAAAGTGTTCGTGGACCTATGCCTGCCCATGGGATGTTCCATAGCATGTGCATTATTTGAGAGTTTTAGCACTTTTTTGGAATGGGTGGTCAAGGTGCAGGCTGGATTTTCGTCGGTGGTACATTACCTGGACGATTTTCTATTTGTGGGTCCCGAGGGGACCACAGTTTGCGAAAGGTTGAGAGATGTTTTTTACAGAGTAGCGGAAGATTTTGGAGTACCCATTGCAATGGAAAAATCTGAGGGTCCAGTGACAAAGCTGAATTTCCTAGGCATTACGATTGATTCTAGATTGATGGAGTGCAGGCTCCCGGAGGATAAGGTGCAGGACCTAGTAAGCATCATCTTACGATTCTTGTCAGTTTCAAAAGTGCAACTAGTGCAAATGCAGTCCTTGATCGGCAAGCTAAACTTTGCATGCCGGATCATTCCAGTGGGTAGGGTGTTCTGTCGCAGGCTATCATTGGCGACAGCGGGCATTCAACAGCCGCATCATTTCATACGGCTGACGTCGCCCCTTAAGAAAGATCTCAAGGTATGGAAAGTATTTCTGGAGAATTTCAATGGGGTCGCGTTGATTCAGCCACCCAGAATATCGGGTGAGGAGCTTGGGCTAGTGACTGATGCTGCAGGGAGTAAAGGCTTTGGGGCAGTTTTTGGCAACGAATGGTGCGCGGCAGCGTGGCCAACAGAATGGTTTGCGAGTGAATTGATAACAAACTTGGTATTCCTAGAATTCTTTCCGATTTTGGTAGCATTGTTTGTTTGGAGCAGTGAACTTCGGGACAAGTCGCTCCTGTTGTTCACGGACAACATGGGTGTCGTGGCTGCAATTAATAGTTTGTCATCATCCTCGCAGGCGGTGATACGGCTGTTGAGGGTTTTTGTGCTGCAGTGTATGAAATTGAACATCTTGGTCAGGGCAAAGCACATACCTGGGGTGCAGAACTCAGTAGCTGACGCACTCTCTCGTTTTCAGTGGCAGCGCTTTCGGGAGCTGGCTCCGGGGGCAGACAAGTTGGGGAAGGAAGTTCCAGAACATTTATGGAGCCTTGGCTCGGGGGATTGGCAGATGTGGTAAAATCTTCACTGGCCCCGAGTTCGTGGAGAGCATACGAAAAGATTTGGAGAGAGTGGGAACTTTTGCTAGTTCAGCAGGGAGTCACAGAGGGCGGACAAGGGTGTCAGAACCTCTTGTTGAAATGGATATGGCAGTGGAAGGGGTGTGGTTTATCCCCCTCCGCTATTGAAAAAAGGCTGACGGCGTTAGCCTTCAGATTTAAGTTGATGGGGATGGTCGATATCACCAAGATGTTTTGCATCAGGCAAATTGTGAGAGGTTTGAAGAAAAAAAGAAGTGGGGCGGATAGTAGAAGGCCGATTTCCTTTTCCTTACTGGCACATCTTTGGAGAGTACTGAAGGTTGTGTGTAAATCCGAGTATGAAACAATACTTTTCCAAACGGCCTTTGCGTTGGCCTTCTTCGGAGCATTCCGGATATCAGAATTGATAAGTTGCTCGAAGAGTGCGCAAGGTGGAGTGGGTATTTGTGATATCGAGGTGACGGACTCATATGTGTCCATATTTTTGAAACGGTCAAAAACTGATCAAGGAGGAAAGGGCAAAACGGTGAGGTTGTATCCCACGGGAGTGGAGTTGTGTCCATGTAGGGCATTGCAAGAATTTTTGGCAATTAGACCAAAGATGGGAGGGTCATTGCTGTTGCATAAGGATAGCGAGGCTTTATCACAATTTCAATTCCGGAGGGTGTTAGGTAGGGCATTAGACACGGCAGGATTCAATCCGGGGGAATTTGGTTCACATTCCTTTAGGATAGGCGCAGCAACCGAGGCAGCCGCTCTGGGATTGGGGGAGGGAGTGGTAAAAGGGGTGGGGAGATGGTCATCCAAGTGTTATCGGACTTACGTCCGTCCTCATCTGCTGCTATAATCATGTGTTTCCCCCCCCACCTCCTCCTCTTGTCTCACAGAGCCGCTGCAGGTCTGGTTAGTGGGCCATTCTTTCATTTATTGGGCTCGAAGGGCGGCAGGGTACAAGGAAGACGGCCTGCAGCTAGGTATTCCGAAAGAAAAAGCGGTTCTCCGGTGGTTCGGGATTCGGGGCCTGCAATGGGACCAAGTCGTTTTTTCTGTCGTCGGGTATGCCAAACAATTTACCCATCCTGACGTATTGGTCATTCATGCCGGTGGAAACGATCTGGGGTCTCTGGCACAAAAAGAGCTGGTCAGGAGGATTAAGAGAGATATGTCAAGATTACGAGAATTATTTCCCAGGATAAGGATCGTTTGGTCCACAATGGTCCCGCGCTTACATTGGAGAACAGCATGGGACCAGGCTAGGTTGGATAATAGTAGGCGAAAAGTGAACAAATTGGTCACAGCATTTATGAAGAAGATTAGTGGGGCAGTGGTCCATCATGAAGACCTAGAGGATGTGGGAAGAGGTGAATTTTACCTACAGGACGGTGTTCACCTGAACGAATTTGGATTACGGCTTTTCATCCTAGCCATTCGGGAAAGACTCCAATTGCTGATGTGATTGGTGGGGGAACTGGGGAAGAGGTGTCTTCCCAGTTGGTGGCGGTGTGCTAGCATCATCAATTGGCAGACCAAGGCAAGAAGTGGTTGGTGGTTAGCCTCCCAATGGGTGGGGAGAGCTAGGTAATTGGCTCCTTGGGCACGGGGTCCCTTGGAGCTGGTATTTGGTGGTTGGAACGGACTTAGCGCCTTGCGAAGTCCTGAGAAAAAGACGGCCTGGTCTAGTAGTGGTGATGATGAATTTTAACCCCTTGGGGTGGGGGGTTAAGAAAAAGGGAGTACAGTGATGCTAGCGCATTGAGAGTTGGGTTATTGTTATTATTGTTATTATTGTTTTGTTATTGCACTTCGTTTATTTATTGATTTGGTTATTTAAATTATGTTAAATTAATAAACAGGCTGTGGCCAGAATTTTATACCATGATATACGAGTATGTTTCTTTATTCTTAAAGTAATAAGTTATTAATGATGTGGTTTGGTAAAGGGGCCGGTAATGGACGACTCAATAGGTCAAAGTTAACAAACAAAAATAAACAGTGAACTGACTAAAGGAAAAAGGGCACAAAGATAAGCTAAAAGTGTGAAAATGATTAATTATGAGTGTATGTGTGTCTATTATTTAAATATTCAATTTACACAGACACAAAAACATATAAAATAGGATCTGGAATGACTTATATTATCACTGTGATATCATATTCAAAACAGCTTAGTATATAACAGGGTCAGAACTAACATTGGTGCAGCAGGTGTAAGCAGCCAGTCTATACATAGCAGTGTGCCTATGTGGTCATTATCTGCGTATAGATACTCACATCAGTTATACAGTACCACTTGTTTACTATTAGGGCCAGATTACGAGTCGTGCACCCGTAAATGGCAGTATATATGTATATGAGTATGTGATTGGATGATGGCTGTCACATGATACAGGGGGGCGGCAAATCGAAGTAAATTTTGAAATTTGTCAGAAAAAAAAATACTATCACGTATTTTTATTATGCACTTGTTGAATATTCAATTCTACTGCATTTAATGGTCCTTTAAGCTGATGGCTAACCTTATCTTATTGAGTAAGGAAACATATGTTTATGCACAATTGTTACTATTTCTTTAAGTAATAAAAAATAGACAGCTTCAGAAATTTGGTATCAACTTGTAGTATCATTATGCTCCAAGTGATGGGATTCCTGCATAGCAAGTGTCTTTCTTAGTATCTCTAAGGAACCCCACTTATCTTTTTGCTTGTGACTGATACTGTTTATGCATAAATAGACCATCTGCAATAGATTTCCTAAACAGTAACCCATTCCACATAACAACTTACAGTGAGCAAATACACAATTAATATGTACCAATAAAGTAATACCATATTTACCGACTACAACATACCCTGTACGTTGCTGGTTGTTTAAGGGTTCCTGCTGATAATAGTGCGGGTCTCGATGCCAGCGGCAATACCGTGCTATTATACTCTCCCTCCCTCTTGCAGGTGTCCTGAAATAGCGAGGCCTCGCTGCTGGCGGTGAGAAAACAAGCCACATAGAAAGACCAGTGACATACAGGGTACATCTCTTGTTGTTATAGGGTTAATGGGACATGAAAATCAAATATTAAACTTTCATGAGTCAGATAGAGTATGTAATTTTAACACACTTTTAAATTCACTTCTATTATCAAATTTTCTCTTCTCTTGGTATCCTTTGTTGAAAATCATATGCATATATCCTCAGCAGCAGCAACGCACTTAGTGGCTACACACATTTGTCTTTTGTCATTGGCTCACCAGATGTGTTCAGCTAGCTCCCAGTTGTGCTTTGCTGCTCTGAGACTTTAACTGTGAGGCTTATTTATCAAGCTGTCAACCGCAAATTTGCCAGAATTCCGCAGCATAATTGTGGCAAGCTTGATTCGAGCTAGTTATCAAACCCTACAGACCGGCAAAAGTTGAAATTTGTGATGTAACATACGATCCGCCGGTCCCAATCCAACACAGATCGATGCTTACGTCATTGCAGATGTTCCGAATACAAATTCAGCACTATCTGACACCTTTTGCAAGTTAACACATTTCTAACAGGTACGCTCGCCACTATTCCGGCCCAGCGTACCTGATTTTCAATCCGCCACCCTGGAGGCCGTGGATGACATAGGAATCAATGGGAGTCTGAAAGCAGTGAAAGCTTATGTTCGATGCTGCCAGATTTCTATGGTAGAAAACAAATTACGTTTACACGTAAAAATTACCTTTAGAATTAAAATAAACTATATTAAACTATTAATTAACATACCCTAACTATTATATACTTAAATTACATTAAACTATATTAAACTATTAATTAACCTACCCTAACTATTATACTAAAATTACATTAAACTATATTAAACTATTAATTAACCTACCCTAACTATTATACTAAAATTACATTAAACTACCAATTAAATTAACTAAATAACATATCAACAAACCTTAACCCTACTCAAATTATTTAAATATACTATTAAAAAATGACTAAATTACAAAAAAGCAAACGATAAGTTACAAAAAATAAAAAACACTAAGTTACAAAAACAAACAAACCACAGTACCAAAAATAAAAAACAATTACACCTAATCTAATAGCCCTATCAAAATAAAAAAGCCCCCCCAAAATAAAAATAAAAACCCTAGCCTACAATAAACTACCAATGGCCCTTAAAAGGGCCTTTTGCGGGCATTGCCCCAAAGAAATCAGCTCTTTTATCTGTAAAAAAAATACAAACACCCCCCAACATTAAAACCCACCACCCAACCAACCAAACCCCCCCAAATAAAAACCCTATCTAAAAAACATAAGCTCCCCATTGCCCTGAAAAGAGCAATTGTATGGGCATTGCCCTTAAAAGGGCATTTAGCTCTTCCCTAACCTAAAAATAAAACCCACCCAATAAACCCTTAAAAAAACCCTAACACTAACCCCCAACGATCCAATCAGCCAATAGAATGTGAGGTGAATCCTATTGGCTGATCCAATAGGATTTTTTCCCCTTTAATTCCTATTGGCTGATAGAATTCTATCAGCCAATCGGAATGTAAGGGACGCAATCTTGGATGATGTACCTTAAAGGGAAACTTTTATTCTACGTTGACCATCAGAAGAAGAGGATGCTCCGCTCCGGATGTCTTGAAGATGGATCTGCTCTGCGTCGGATGGATGAAGAGAGAAGATGCCGTCTGGAAGAAGACTTCTGTCATTTTCGATGAGGACTTCGGCCCGCTTGGATGAAGACTTCTGCTGGCTTCGATGAGGATGGATGTTCGGTCTTTGAAAACTGTAAGTGGATCGTCGGGGGTTAGTGTTAGGTTTTTTTAAGGGTTTATTGGGTGGGTTTTATATTTAGGTTAGGGACATTGGGCAGTAAAAGAGCTAAATGCCCTTTTAAGGGCAATGCCCATACAAATGCCCTTTTCAGGGCAATGGGGAGCTTAGTTTTTTTAGACAGGGTTTTTATTTGGGGGGTTTGGTTGGTTGGGTTGTGGGTTTTAATGTTGGGGGGTGTTTGTATTCTTTTTATTTATTTATTATTTATTTATTTTTATTTTATTTTTTAAAGGTAAAAGAGCTGATTTCTTTGGGGCAATGCCCCGCAAAAGGCCCTTTTAAGGGCCATTGGTAGTTTATTGTAGGCTAGGTTTTTTTTATTTTGGGTGGGCTTTTTTATTTTGATAGGGCTATTAGATTAGGTGTAATTGTTTTATTATTTTTGATACTATGGGTTGTTGTTTTTTGTAACAGTGTTTTTTATTTTTTGTAACTTAGTGCTTTTTATTTTTTGTAACTTAGTGTTTTTTATTTTTTGTAACTTAGCTTTTATTTTTTGTAATTTAGTAATTTTTATTTGTAGATTTATTGTAAATGTAAATGTAGATTTAAATAATTTGAGTATGGTTAGGTTTTCAAATATGTAATATACTGTAGTTAATTTAATTGGTAGTTTAATGTAATTTTAGTATAATAGTTAGGGTAGGTTAATTAATAGTTTAATATAGTTTATTTTAATTCTAAATGTAACTTTTAATTTATTATAAGATAGGGATGAGGTAAGTTTAATGTAAAGTTAGCGGGTTGTTAGGTTTAGGGGTTAATAGCTTAATTTAGTTTATGGCGATGTGGGAGGCTGGCGGTTTAGGGGTTAATAGGTTTAGTTAATGGTAGTGATGTGGGAGGCCAGGGGTTTAGGGGTTAATACATTTATTTAGTGGCAGTGGGGTCCGGGAGCGGCGGTATAGGGGTTAATACATTTATTTAGTGGCAGTGGGGTCCGGAAGCGACGGGATAGGGGTTAATAACTTTATTTAGGTTGCAGCGGGGTCCGGGAGCGGCGGGATAGTGGTTAATAACATTATGTAGGTGGCGTCGGCGTCCGGGAGCGGCAGTATAGGGGTTAATAACTTTATTAAAGTTGCTGCGGGGTCCAAGAGCGGTGGGATAGGTGTTAAACATTTTAGTATTGGGGCGGTGTTTAGTGACAGGGTATAAATAAAGTTGGTAAAAAGCCGAATAGCAGAGAGATCGATGACTGCTAGTTAACAACAGTCCGCTGCTCATTGCCCCGTACTTGGTGAGCTGCGATAGAGATCGTATTCAGGTCCGCGGATGCGATGTTAGGCGATGTTAGGCGAGCGTATTGGTGCCGGCAAATGCAGCATAGTTGACGGCTTGATAAATAGGCCTCTGTGTGTCTAATTCCTTTGAAGAACTGAAACATTGCTATATAAAAGCAATAGTGCAAAGCTAAAATGCTATAACATATTAGAGCATTTACTTTTTGCACTATTATGCCCCTTTATTTATTGATTTAAAATGTGACTGTTATTTCTTATAGTCATTATATATAAATGCAATTACAAATTAAATGTTGCATTAAAAAAGATGTCAATACTGCAGTGGGACCAGTTGTTACTGTATTCACCAGCACTGCTGCTGCTTTACTGCCTGGTCAACCACACTCCCATTTTCTCAGGGCCAGCACTTGGCAGGGGCTGTGAGAAATTTAGACACATCCCCATGCTCTGACTTGCCCACATTTGGGAACTACTATTCATTGCATGCTACTGCTATAATAGATTATGCAGTGAGGTAGTGGGATTAGGGGGAGTGAAAGCGTTCAGCATGGTCCATGAAATGCATTAAGAATGCTATTCATTTGCAGTAATGCAATTATTTTTCAAACTTAAAGGGACAGTCAAGTCCAAAAAAAACTTTCATGTTTTAAATAGGGCCTGCATTTTTAAACAACTTCCCAATTTACTTTTATCACCAATTTTGCTTTGTTCTCTTGGTATTCTTAGTTGAAAGCTAAAACTAGGAGGTTCATATACTAATTTCTTAGACCTTAAAGACTGCCTTTAATCTGAATACATTTTGACCACTAGAGGGCATTAGTTCACATGTTTCATATAGATAACATTGAGCTCATGAACGTAAAGTGACCTAGGAGTGAGCGCTGATTGGCTAAACTGTATGTCTGTCTAAAGAACTGAAATAAGGGGGCAATCAGCAGAAGCTTAGATACAAGATAATTACAGAGGTAAAACATGTATTATTATAACTGTGTTGGTTATGCAAAACTGGGGAATGGGTAATAAAGGGATTATCTTTCTTTTTAAACAACAAAAATTCTGGTGTTGACTGTCCCTTTAAATATATATTTATATGTATATAATTACTCCAGCAGAGCGCACTCTCACTTCCAGGACAGCTACCAGGGTGCAGGCAGGCAAATTCACAGTTCCATAAACAGCATGCACTCACTGAATTTGTAAAAAAAGTGCTTTATTGAAACACAAAAAATCAGTGACGTTTCAGGGATATCACCCCTTTATCAGACTTAGGGCTCCATGATATAAACTTCGCCTGATCAAAGCCACTTTTTCTCGCTGAACCTCGCAGGGCTGCCCTGGTGGAATGATCATAAAAAAGGGGCAGTCCCTGCGAGTGGCGAGATGGCTCCTATTAAAAGTATTGGAGCTCACTGGATAAGGACACTTCGCTTCTTAGAGCAAAGTTAGCAGGGAGCAGTGGGAGCACATTAAAATTAAAATCCTGCAGCCAATATAACTCACATTATGCTGCTTTCTGCATAGAGCATCTTACATTCTCCTATATTTTCATATATAGGGTTATAATTATTTTGTGTGTTCTGAGAAAAGCTTGCCACCTTTTAGTAGGCGAGAAAAAACGGTGAGGTCTGCAGTGCGAAAATCTTTATAGAATTACGCTGGGATTAGAGAGACATTTTCATTTACGACCTCTCTCTGACTCCATCTCTGAGAAATGGAGAATAGTCCTGATTAACACATCAAGACAACTTATTAAACTCATTATTGAATACAGAGAATCCCTTACACTCGATATGGATTCTAGAATGAAAGAAAATGAGGAGATTTTATTAAATCTAGAACACTCTGGACAAGAGTCAAAAGATATATCAGATAAGAAAGATAATTTATTCAAGAAGGTAAAGAAAGTAAGGGATGAAGTAATTAAAAAAAAAGAACAAAAAACTCATGAGAGAGTTGGAGAATAGAGAGAGTAACACTAATGAATATGAGAATAATGAAACTAGGGAAGATCAGGAAACTAATACAGGAAAAGAGTTGATGAACACACAGTCCACAGCTACACACACAAAATCAAATAATCAGCAAGGGAATAATTATCCCCCTGAATCCATTCAGGATTCTAGTAAACACATTATCAGAAATGACTATCATGTGAATCAGAGGTCCAATCAATTCGGACCACCTTGGAGAAATTACAACCGAACAAATTATTCTACACATTCAGCATATCAAAAAAGAAGAACCTATTATAACGATAGGAGGTATGATGATAAATATCATTGGAATTATAATAAAGACAGAACCTTTAGACCCAGAGGGGAATATTCACCTGATAGAAGGAGAGACACCCAGGAAGAAGATAGATGGGGAAACTATTACGACAGGACACCAAATCATAGGAGTGATTATAGAAATAGAAATGCACCAAGAGGATATTATGAGGGGAGAACATATCAGTATAAACGTAATGATGAACAACCATACCAATATAGGCATAACAGAGCTGAGTCTAGATACGAGGATGAGAGAGATTTCCCAATCTATGATAAGCATACAAGGAGAAATAATATTTATCACACTCCAGGAAACGACCACAGAACTCAGTGGAACAGAGGAGGATATCTTTCAGAAAAGGACCCAAAGAATGAACATATAAGGGACGAACGGAGAATCCAACAATGCACGAAATGGACTGAGCAAGGAGAAGGACCCCAAAGGTCGATAACTAATACTGAAATCAAATCACCTTCTTTTTTAGAGTTGGACAACATACACAACAGGGAGAAGGAGAGGATACCGAAAATACAAAGAGAAGCAAGGCCAGAGAGACCGACAACATCATAAAAAAGAAGAAAAAAACCCATCGGGGTAAGAGAGAAGGAGCAAACAAAAATAAAAATAAAGACAAGACAACCGATACCAACCTGGTGGTTGAAGAGAAACCAGGAGGTATTTTCAATTTAAGCTCCCATACACTCTCCAAAGATGAGACCTCTGTGCTAAAATATGGCCTCTCTTTTGCTCCGACAAGGAGTTTGAATAAATTTCAAACTTTTATAAATGTAAAGGAGTTTATCCGAAAACTCACTCTGAAGCGATTTTTTGCAAAATCACCCATTGAAAGATCAATCTATACCCCACAGGGAATTACTGATGGCTACAAGCATACAGACTTGAAACCAAAGTCAACGTTCTATCCATTAAACAGTAAGGGAGCAGCTATCGAATCCTTTGACACCATAGTCTGTAAGGAGATAAGAGAGATACAGTCGGGCAAACTGAAGATTAGGAAACATAATCTCTCCAAACAACAAATAAAGACCATCAGGACTTTCGAAGACAACCATGATCTAACGATTAAACCTGCAGACAAAGGAGGGGGAATTGTCATTATGGACAAGACAGATTATAAATTGGAGAATGCAAGGATCTTAAGTGATAAGGACACCTACCTGAAACTACCAGGAAATCCGGTAACAACATACAGAAAGGAATTATTGATGATTTTGGATCAGACAAAGGAACAGGGGATACTCACCAACAAGGAGTATGACTATATCAACATCAGTCACCCCATAACTCCAATACTATACCATTTGCCTAAAATCCACAAAACGCTACAGAAACCGCCAGGAAGACCGATCATCTCAGGCATCGGTTCCTTAAGCTCAAATCTATCAGAGTACATCGACCTGAACCTCCAAAGATATGTAAGGCAGTTACCTTCCTACCTAAAGGATTCCACACAGATACTCAACCTTCTAGATGAAATAACCTGGGAAGACGGTTATATCCTAGCGACATGTGATGGTCTAAAAGCGGTGGAATTCTTCCTAGACAAAGATATGGAACTCCAAGATGAACAGAAAATATTTATCCTGGAAGGGATTCGATACATTCTAACCCACAACTATTTCTATGATGAAGGAAATTATTATCAACAGTTGTGTGGTACGGCGATGGGGACCAGGTTCGCACCTAGCTATGCCAATCTATACATGGGCAAATGGGAACACATTTTTTTGGAGTCTTACCCAGCTAGTGCGGACCTGGTCCTCTATCGCCGGTATATAGATGATATCATCATCATATGGAAGGGAACACAGGAAGATCTCGATTACACTATTGAGGTGATGAACAGAAGTACTAACAACTTAAAATTTACATACACTTGGAGCAGGACCGAATTGGTCTTCCTGGATCTTAAAATCGAAATAGAGAAAGGGAAAATAGAGACATCCACTTTTTTCAAAAAAGTTGATAGCAATAATTTCATTCATAGAATGAGTTGCCACCACAAGTCCTGGAAGGATAACATTCCGACAGGTCAGCTCTTAAGAATAAAGAAGAATTGCTCTACTAATGAAAAATGGGAGCAACAAGCAGAACTTATAAAGAACAAGTTTCTGGACAGAGGGTATAACAAGGATAAACTAGAACAAAAGATACAAGAAATCAGCCATATTAAAAGAAATGAACTGATGAAATACAAAAGAAAACCCAACGGAAGATGATACATTTAACATCAATATGATAACAGAATACAGTGGAAATAAAAACATTATTGAAAATATATTTCGTAAACATTGGTCACTACTGAAGGACGACGACATTATAGGTGAGAGACTACCACCCAAACCAAGATTCATCTACAGGAAGACCAAGAATTTAAAAAGTAAGCTAGCTCCCAGTATACAAAAGAAGAAAAGATCAGGTGTTAAAGATGTATATGGGAACGAGATAAAAGGTTTTTTTCCCTGTATATCATGCAAGGCATGTAAGCATGGTATTAAATCTGCGATCTTCAGCTGTCATCATACAAAAGAAAAATACAGGGTCCATGACCTGATTAGATGCCAGGATAGTGGGGTCATCTACATGCTACAATGCTCCTGTGGGCTTCAATATGTAGGCCAAACGTCTAGGACCCTATAATCTGATACCCTCAATGATGAGTGAGAAGAATAAGCTACACGATCAAATAACACCCATATGGCTGAAATATCCTGTTATACCCATTCAATATCCTCTCTCTGTATCTGACTCTCAACTGTTATGGGCTAATATTAAGTGTTGAGACAAATATGCTCTCCTTATATTTAACTCTTGACTATTACGGGTTACTATTAAATGACGACTATCTCCCAATCTCAAGATAAGAGCAATTTATGGATCACTCCTACTGAACTTTTTTATATATATAAAAAAATCTAATACTATTAGAAATAATTGATAAATCTAATAATTAACACTGAGATTCATCCCTTTCTGCCATCTCTACTATATTGTTTTTCTTATATATATATTTTATACATATATATATCTTTAAGCTATGATCTCTATTACTTATATTCAATCAGGGATCATTGAATTATGTCTCAAGAAGACTACACCAAGGATATAAGACTATCCTTGGTTCCATCTAAACAGTCATTTTTTAAATTTATCACCTCATAGTAGAAATCGTAGAATTAACTTCCAATGCTTAGAAATCTGATATTTTAGATCTCTTTATATTTAATTTTCTCTAGTAGAGTATAGTCACTATAAGGCCACTCTTCTATATAGATATATTGAGTTAACCATATCAACGTTAACGACTACCAAACTAGATCATATAGATACATTGAGTTAACCATATTAGCGTTAACGACCACCAACCAGATCATAATTGGATGCATTCAAATTATTGATCCAGCTTTAGGGATGATCCCTCCAAATGACAATAAAATCAATAACTTCCCCCTCTCTGCTCCCTTCTACAACTCCTTTTCTCTTTAGAAACAAGACACTCTCTATTTTTACATTATACAAACCCAATATTATTTTTTAGTATATAATTTGGGCAAAATACTTTTACCTGTTAGGACACACACTATTTTATAAGGCTAACTAAATATAAGCACCTTAATGAAATTAAGGAGATCTGTTCCCACAAGGACATACTACATCCATAACCTAATCTGGAAAGATAATGTGGGGATGTTGAAAAAGGTGCTCCTTTACTATTAATCCCGATCTCTATAGGGATTAACTCACAGAAATGTTATCTTTCTCCTTTTCAATTAATACTCCCATCTGTTATAGAGATCAACATGAGATCTATAACACTTAGATTATAGGACCAAGATTGTGCCTCTGTGGAAAGCAAAATCCTTTGATTCTAAGAGTATACACTGTACACTTTAATATAAATTAAGCGTCTGTCATTATAACCACTGCCCTCTATTTAAAACAATTATTATTATTAGTTTATTCTAATATAAACAGAAAGACTACACTTGGTAACATTAACAAGTATCTCAAGTTCTCTGAAGGGCCATACAGTAAATACATAGTAGGAGATCTACATATTCCACCTCCGTTATAATAAACATCCACTTATAGTTGTATTAGAACAGTGATTACTAAACATATATATGTGTATGAGAGAGACGATCGACACAGCATCACGCTTGAAATGAATCACTAAACCAATAATATATATTTATGTCCTTTATGACCTATATTACAAGATAAAAACATATCCCCTCAGTTATACATATATATAACACGAGAATGAATTGCTGATTATACACCGATAAGCATATCCAATCACCTTGTGACTCACAGGTGAGACCACAACCAATAGGATAGCTTAAAAATCGGCACATTAAATAGTTTGAAAATCGGCACATCAAACATATCCTCCATGACATAACACTAAGAGATTTCGAGCAACATTTTGAATAGAAATATATCCCTTGAGCTGATTACACAAAAATATAACAGGAGAGAACTGTTGAATACACATTCATAAGCTTATCCAATCCCCTTGCGGCCAACAGGTGACGTCACAACCAATCGGATAGCTTAAAAATCGGCACATCAAGAATAAGCATAAGTAGTATAATTAATCATACCTATATCAGGTTATCTATTATACTGATTTTATAAAGTAGAATTATACACAAATCAGCATATTTGAAATAAGCTGCAATTCACGGCAATCTGTTCCGACCGGAAGTGACGTCACCAAGATACGGAGGCTATATAAATCAGGATCAAACAATTTTATTTCAACTCCCGAAATATCTAAGATCAATAAATGATCATCACAAAAAAAGTTTTTCATAATAGGGACTCTAGTAATGAAATTATTTACATTATTCACATTATTATTATTATTCAGAGTGACGAAACCGGAAGTGCTGTCTAACTTAACATCCGGTCAATTAGAATTAGATAGCTATAAAAGGCCAACAGTAAGTACCAATAAGTCTTGATAAAGGCCTAGAGGGGCCGAAACGCGTAGACTGGTAAGCCTATTTCTTTTGGAGTCATTATCTGTGAACCTGCTACACATTGTTTGTATTTTTCTTTCCACATGTATTTTTATATTTTTTCGACCAATTTTTTGTATTTTCCCTTCACCATGGTTTTTTTCTCTATCCTGTGATTCAACCCCTTTCTACTAGGAGAAAAAGGAACAAAGGTTTTAATACATCATAATATTTGGATTATTTTTGTTTACTAGCACTTTTGGATTTTGTGACTTTTCCTAAACACATTGAGGATTGGGACACTCTATATATATATATATATATATATATATACCTTTTTATATATATATATATTTTTTTATATATTTTTTCACCAACATCACTATACTAATGGACTGATTTGATTGAACATATTTGTTTTTGGATATTAATTTAATCTGTTTTGGATACTAATTTAATCTTTTTGGACTTTAAAATTTTTTTTGTATTTTTTGGACACTAATTCACCACTAATTCCACATTATCAGCTCCTTGCAGTTTAGATACTGATCTATTGAATCACATTTATTGTACCTTGTCTACTTTGACCTATAATTTTGTAGTTCTGTACTCTCATGGATCCATGAATTAGGAATTGTGCACATTGCTTTATCCATTGTTTTTAATATCATCATTGTCAACATTGTTTTAACTACCTGTTTTTATGTTATTAAATTCAAGCTGTTTTTAGATTTAATCGTTTACACCTAGCCTCCGTCAGTTGACGCCTGGTTATCCCATTCCTTTATAGCTACTCTTTGATCGGCGAAAGCTAGGTTTCGCCTCTTCCGGGCATACAGGTGTTAGTCGGCTCTTAAGTAGGAAAAATATATTTTACCATAGCTCACTGGATAAGGACACTTCGCTTCTTAGAGCAAAGTTAGCAGGGAGCAGTGGGAGCACATTAAAATTAAAATCCTGCAGCCAATATAACTCACATTATGCTGCTTTCTGCATAGAGCATCTTACATTCTCCTATATTTTCATATATAGGGTTATAATTATTTTGTGTGTTCTGAGAAAAGCTTGCCACCTTTTAGTAGGCGAGAAAAAACGGTGAGGTCTGAAGTGCGAAAATCTTTATAGAATTACGCTGGGATTAGAGAGACATTTTCATTTACGCCCATGGAACGCCCATGTTCAGCCCATTTTATGAAAAAACATAATTTATGTAAGAACTTACCTGATAAATTCATTTCTTTCATATTGGCAAGAATCCATGAGCTAGTGACGTATGGGATATACAATCCTACCAGGAGGGGCAAAGTTTCTCAAACCTCAAAATGCCTATAAATACACCCCTCACCACACCCACAATTCAGTTTATCGAATAGCCAAGTAGTGGGGTGATAAAGAAATGAGTAAAAAGCATCAACAAAGAAATTTGGAATAATTGTGCTTTATACAAAAAAATCATAACCACCATAAAAAAGGTCGGGCCTCATGGACTCTTGCCAATATGAAAGAAATGAATTTATCAGGTAAGTTCTTACATAAATTATGTTTTCTTTCATGTAATTGGCAAGAGTCCATGAGCTAGTGACGTTATGGGATATCAAATACCCAAGATGTGGAACTCCACGCAAGAGTCACTAGAGAGGGAGGGATAAAAAAATATATATGCTGAAAAATTAATCTTCAACCCAAAATATAAGTTATTCTCATGAAGAAAAGAAAAACTTAAAATATCAGCAGAAGAATCAAACTGAAACAGCTGCCTGAAGAACTTTTCTACCAAAAACTGCTTCAGAAGAAGCAAATACATCAAAACGGTAGAATTTAGTAAATGTATGCAAAGAGGACCAAGTCGCTGCTTTGCAAATCTGATCAACTGAAGCTTCATTCTTAAAAGCCCACGAAGTGGAGACTGATATATTAGAATGAGCTGTAATTCTCTGAGGCGGGGCTTGACCCGACTCCAAATAAGCTTGATGAATCAAAAGCTTTAACCAAGAAGCCAAGGAAATAGCAGAGGCCTTCTGACCTTTCCTCGGACCAGAAAATATAACAAATAGACTAGAAGTCTTCCTGAAATCTTTAGTAGCTTCAACATAATATTTCAAAGCTCTTACCACATCCAAATAATGTAAGGATCTTTGCAAAGGATTCTTAGGATTAGGACACAAGGAAGGAACAACAATTTCTCTACTAATGTTGTTAGAATTCACAACCTTAGGTAAAAACTCAAATGAAGTCTGCAAAAACGCCTTATCCTGATGAAAATTCAGAAAAGGAGATTCACAAGAATGAGCAGATAGCTCAGACACTCTTCTAGCAGAAGAGATGGCCAAAGGAACAACACTTTCAAAGAAAGTAGTTTAATGTCCAAAGAATGCATAGGCTCAAACGGAGGAGCCTGTAACGCCTTCAAAACCAAATTAAGACTCCAAGGAGGAGAAATTGATTCAATGAGGGGCTTAATACAAACTAAAGCCTGTACAAAACAGTGAATATCAGGAAGTTTAGCAAACTTTCTGTGAAATAAAACTGAAAGAGCAGAGATCTGTCCCTTCAAGGAACTTGCAGACAAACCCCTCTCCAAACCATCCAGGAGAAACTGTAAAATTCTAGGAATTCTAAAAGAATGCCAAGAGAATTTATGAGAAGAACACCATGAAATGTAAATCTTCCAAACTCGATAATAAATCTTCCTAGAGACAGATTTACGAGCTTGTAACATACTATTAATTTCCATACCATCAAATTTAATGATTTGAGATCCTGATGGAAAAACGGACCTTGAGACAGTAGGTCCAGCCTTAACGGAAGTGGCCAAGGTTGGCAACTGGACATCCGAACAAGATCCTCAAAACCTGTGGGGCCATGCTGGAGCCACCAGCAACACAAACGATTGTTCCATGATGATCTTGGAGATCACTCTCGGAAGAAGAACTAGAGGCGGGAAGATATAAGCAGGTTGATAACACCAAGGAAGTGTCAGCGCATCCACTGCTTCCGCCTGAGAATCCATGGACCTGGACAGGTATCTGGGAAGTTTCTTGTTTAGATGAGAGGCCATCAGATCTATTTCTGGAAGACCCCATATCTGAACAATCTGAGAAACACATCCGGATGGAGAGACCACTCCCCTGGATGTAAAGTATGACGGCTGAGATAATCCGCCTCCCAATTATCTACACCTGGGATATGAACCGCAGAAATTAGACAAGAGCTGGATTCTGCCCAAACAAGTATCTGAGATACTTCTTTCATAGCTAGGGGACTGTGAGTCCCACCCTGATGATTGACATATGCCACTTTTGTGATATTGTCTTTCTGAAAACAAATGAACGGTTCTCTCTTCAACAGAGGCCAAAACTGAAGAGTTCTAAAATATTGATTGGTAATCTCGCCTCTTGAGATTTCCAAACTCCTTGTGCTGTCAGAGATCCCCAGACAGTTCCCCAACCTGAAAGACTTGCATCTGTTGTGATCACAGTCCAGGTTGGCCCCTTTAACTAAACGCTGGTGATTTAACCACCATGTCAGAGAGTGTCGAACATTGGGATTTAAGGATATTAAATGTGATATCTTTGTATAATCCCGGCACCATTGATTCAGCATGCAAAGCTGGAGAGGTCTCATGTGAAAACGAGCAAAAGGAATCACGTCCGATGCTGCAGTCATGAGGCCTAAAACTTCCATGCACATAGCCACTGAAGGGAATGACTGAGACTGAAGGTGCCGACATGCTGCAACCAATTTCAAACATCTCTTGTCTGTTAAAGACAGAGTCATGGACACTGAATCTATCTGGAAACCTAAAAAGGAGACCCTTGTCTGAGGAATCAAAAAACTTTTTGGTAAATTGATCCTCCAACCATGTTTTCGAAGAAACAACACAAGTTGATTTGTGTGAGATTCTGCAGAACGTAAAGACTGAGCTAGTACCAAGATATCGTCCAAATAAGGAAACACTGCAATACCCTGTTCTCTGATTACAGGGAGCAGGGCACCCAGAACCTTTGAAAAGATTCTTGGAGCTGTTGCTAGGCCAAATGGAAGAGCAACAAATTGGTATTGCTTGTCTAGAAAAGAGAATCTCAGGAACTGATAATGTTCTGGACGAATCGGAATATGAAGGTAAGCATCCTGCAAGTCTATTGTAGACATACTGTATAATGTCCTTGCTGAACAAAAGGCAGAATAGTCCTTATAGTTACCATCTTGAAAGTTGGTACTCTTACATGACGATTCAAAATTTTCAGATCCAGAATTGGTCTGAATGAATTTTCTTTCTTTGGGACAATGAATAGATTTGAATAAAACCCCAGGCCTTGTTCCTGAAAAGGAACCGGCATGATTACCCCTGAAAACTCCAGATCTGAAACACACTAAAGGAAAGCCTGAGCTTTTACTGGATTCACTGGGATGCGTGAGAGAAAAAATCTCTGCACAGGAGGTCTTACTCTGAATCCAATTCGGTACCCCTGAGAGACAATGCTCTGAATCCATTGATTTTGGACAGAATTTATCCAAACATCCTTGAAAAACCTTAATCTGCCCCCTACCAGCTGAGCTGGAATGAGGGCCGCACCTTCATGCGGACTTAGGGGCTGACTTTGGTTTCTTGAAAGTGTTTTAATTTATTCCAGTTTGAGGAAGGCTTCCAATTGGAAACAGATTCCCTGGGGGAAGGATTAGGTTTTTGTTCCTTATTTTGACGAAAGGAACGAAAACAATTAGAAGCCTTAGATTTACCCTTAGGTTTTTTATCCTGAGGCAAAAATACTCCTTTCCCCCCAGTAACAGTTGAAATAATAGAATCCAACTGAGAACCAAATAAATTATTACCTTGGAAAGAAAGAGATAATAATCTAGACTTAGATGTCATATCAGCATTCCAAGATTTAAGCCACAAAGCTCTTCTAGCTAAAGACATGGATCTAACATCAATTTTGATAATATACAATTAAAGGATACAATTTTTAAACCTTGTTGAAGGATTAAAAGGAGTACCTGGCTTATTTCATTCCTTAGAAATCATGTCAGAAATAGCATCAGGAATAGGAAAAACCTCTGGAGTAACCACAGTAGGTTTAAAAAAAGCATTTAAACGTTTACTGGTTTTAATATCAAGATGACTAGCTTCCTCAATATGCAAAGTAATTAAAACTTCTTTTAACAAAGAACGCATATACTCTATTTTAAATAAATAAGTAGATTTGTCAGTGTCAATGTCTGAGGAAGGATCTTCTGAATCAGATAGATCCTCATCAGAAGTGGATCATTCATTATGTTGTCGGTCATTTGAAATTTCATCAATTTTATGAGAAGTTTTAAAAGGCCTCTTACGCTTATAAGAAGGTGGAAATGCAGACAAAGCCTTCTGAATAAAATCAGTAACAAATTCTTTAAAAATTCACAGGTATATCATGTACATTAGAAGTTGAAGGAACTGCAACCGGCAATGTACTATTACTGATGGACACTCTATCTGCATGTAAAAGTTTATCATGACAACTAATACAAATGACAAAAGGAGATATAAACTCCACAATTTTACAACAAATGCACTTAGCTTTGGTAGAAACTATGTCAGGCAGCAAAGTTCCAGCAGATACTTCTGAGGCAGGATCAGGTTGAGACATCTTGCAGAATGTAAAAGATAAAACAACATATAAAGCAAAATGATCAATTTCCTTATATGACAGTTTCAGGAATTGGAAAAATGCAAATAGCATAGCCCTCTGACTTAGAAAAAAGCAAGAGGCAAAAGCAATGGGGCAATAAATAATGAAAAAAGTTTGGCGGCAAGTATGACGCACAACGTAACTAGAAAATTTTTAGGCACCAACCAATTCCGGAAATGACACACTTGCGTCACTAACAACGCAACCCTGTGTGAACCCCTGCGTCAACTACGATGCCGGAAATTACGAACTTGCGCCAACGGATGTGCTTTTTCGCGCCAAAAAATTCTCGCGCCAAGAATGACGCAATGAAGTGTAGCATTTAGCGCACCCGCTAGCCTAAGACAGCCTGCAAATTAAAACAAGTAGTCAATTAAAAAAAAAAGACTAAACCCCAGGTAAGAAAAATATTTCTCAATATTAACTTTCCCAAATATGAAACTGACAATCTGCAAAAGGAAATACATGAACCTGACTCATGGCAAATATAAGTACAATACTTATATTTAGAACTTTATATAAATGCATAAAGTGCCAAACCATAGCTGAGGTGTCTTAAGAAATAAAAACATACTTACCAAAGACACCCATCCACATATAGCAGATAGCCAAACCAGTACTGAAACAGTTATCAGTAGAGGTAATGGTATATGAGAGTATATCGTTGATCTGAAAAGGGAGGAAGGAGATGAATCTCTACGACCGATAATAGAGAACCTATGAAATAGACCCCTGTTAGGGAAATCACTGCATTCAATAGGTAATACTCTCCACGTCCCTCTGACATTCGCTATACTGTGAGAGGAATCAGGCTTCAAAATCCTGAGAAGCGCATGTCAACGTAGAAATCTTAGCACAAACTTACTTCACCACCTCCATAGGAGGCAAAGTTTGTAAAACTGAATTGTGGGTGTGGTGAGGGGTGTATTTATAGGCATTTTGCCCCTCCTGGTAGGATTGTATATCCCATACGTCACTAGCTCATGGACTCTTGCCAATTACATGAAAGAAAACAACAATTACGCTTTGCGTTTTGTATTTATAAGTTCAAATTTCTGTGTGATTTTTGCACATCCAGTGTCCTACAATTACGATTTACGCTGTGCGTATTTCATTTGATTTAGTCCTGTGTAAATTACATACAAATTTTACTTTTTTGTTTACATGCGATTTTTGGTGAAGAATTTTGTTACGATTTTTGATGCACCTTAACAATACAATTTTTGCCTGCTTATTTGTGTGTGAATGGTTCAAATATTTGTTTTGTATGATGTTTAAAATACTAATTTTGCCCCTTAGTGAGACTTAGGCCCCTATTTAACAAAGGTCTGTCAGACCTGATCTGACAGTGCGGATCAGGTCCGACAGACCTCGCTGAATGCGGAGAGCAATACGCTCTCCGTATTCAGCATTGCAGCAGCAGCTCTTGTGAACTGCTGGTGCAATGCCGTCCCCTGCAGATTCATGGCCAATCAGCTGCTAGCAGGGGGGTGTCAATCAACCCGATCGTACTCAATCGGGTTGAATTGCGGCAATGTCTGTCCTCCTCCTCAGAGCAGGCGGACAGGTTATGGAGCAGCGGTCTTTAGACCACTGCTTCATAACTGGTGTTTCTGGCGAGCCTGCAGGCTCGCCAGAAACACGGGCCCTCAAGCTCCGTCTGGAGCTTGATAAATGGGCCCCTTAGGATATAAGTTTTGATTCTAATAGAATTATTGTTGTGCATATTGTAGTGAGATTTACTTACTTAGGTTTGTGATATACATTTTATATCTGTCATAGAGATAGGGTTTAAATATTATTACAGTATGGCTGGCCAGCTTGGTGCACTTATCATGGTTTTCAATGATTGAATGTGTATATAAAGGAACATTTTCACCCAAAGTGCCATTTCCCCTTGAATTATGTTTGCAAATCTAATAAATTAGAATATTTTTTTATATAAAAAGAGTGCTGCATTCCCTTCCTTTTTTCAGGTTTTGACAAAATCCTGTACTAGTTCTTTCTTATTCAATTATAAAATATATATATATATATATATATATATATATATACACACACACACAAAGACATTTTTTACTTTCAACTTGTAATACGCACATTACACAAAGCACCCACAAAGCTTACTACTAGCAAATGTATTGCTTGTGCAGGAGAGCTAAAAAGTGAGCCACTTGTAATCTAGCCCAATGTGTTATAAAACAGAATTTAGTGACATGTTTTGGCATATTTATTGCATCAAGATTGTCTAATTAGGTTTTTAAAATTCCACAGCAACTTACACTGTTCAGATATGACTTTGCAAGTAGCAGATAGGCATATTTAATGGCTATGTAAAGTAGTTTTCTTGCTAAGCACGCTTCAAAGTCATAAGTAAAAGTCAAACCTCTGTGTTCCGGCTGTGATAACACAGACAAATATTAATAGATCAATACACTGTTTCTCTTCATATAAAACATACCACAGCTGGGGATAGGAACACTTCCATACTGAGCACAAAAAAGCAGTTATGTTCCTGTATTCTTTTGTGTTCATACCTTGCTCTCGGCATAATTTTGACAGTAGAAAAATAATGCTCTGCCATTCTGCAAACTACTTATTAGGCACCATACTGAAAGCATTATGTACGAATTACAGGGTTTCATGTTTGCTGCACTATGATTAGTAAGATTCTTCATCAGAGTAAAGTTGCTTAAGGGACACTCATTATCTAAAAATATTACATCTCTTAAAAGATTATATAGATAGTGTCACTTGTAGAGTGGTCTAATTTAGTTGCAGTTGTCTCAAAAAATTCTGTTGAATAACAAGTTTAGTTTAATTATTTGCTAGTTTATTTTTATTAAAAGAATGTTTAACTCTACATATTATCATTGTTTCATGTAAAAGAAGGCATACATTTTTTCCCAGTTTTCAATGTGTTGAAAAATTCAACTTAAACAACTTTGACTTAAAGGGAAAGCCTACTTGAAAATTAATATTTTTTTTCAAAAATAGACGCTTTATTACCCATTTCCCAGTTTTGCATAATCCAAAATGTTTTATAAATATACTTTTTTTTTAAACTCTGTGATTAGCTTGTATCTAAGACTTTGAAGACTGCTCCTTATCTTGGGTCTTTTGATAGACTTGCATTATAGTCAATCAGTGCTGACTCATAAATAACTCAACGGGAGTGAGCACAATGTTATTTAGATGACACACATGAACTAGCACTGTTAAACTGTCAAAAACTATCCAAATGCATTTAGATAAGGGGCGGTTTTCAACAGTTTAGAAATCAGTTTGAGCCCACCTAGGTTCAGCTTTCAAAAAAAAAAATACCAAGAGAACAAAGCAAATTTAATGATTAAAGTAACTTGGAAAGTTGTTTAAAATTGCATGTACTATCTTAATCATTAAAGTTTAATTTTCACTAGACTGTTCCTTTAACATTTTTTTTGAACGAGAACAAAAATACTTTTGACATGAGTAAATGCTGCTCTCTTATTTGCATTATAAACATTGTTGAGTACAATGTCCCTTAAAAGAACAACACATTTGTGACCAGGCTTTCAAATGTATATGCACAATTGCACCCCAGATTTCAAAAATGCAGCCGCAAAAACTGTAAAGCCACACTGTCGTGAATACGTTTTTTTCTTTGCGGTCACAAAGGCACAATCCCGTTTAGAAATCCTGGTAATGAAACCTTGGTGCCTTTTGAAATTCCAGTGAAAAAGCTGTAATCCCATTTGAAAGCCCAGTTATGAATAGGACTGTACTGAAACTGATAATGATGATAATGTAAGAAACATTTACATAAAGTGATTACTACATGCCATTTCTAGATGTTGGGGTCCTGATTTCCATTTTCTCATTCATCCTGAAGATCCCTTTAACTATACAGGATATCACGTATTAAATACATGTACATATGAAAATTTACGTATACATATGTACATTTGTGTCCTGCCCACTGCAGTCGGATTATACAATAGCAATGAATAGAGCTTTAATGAATCTTGATGATGTATGCAAATACACCTCTATAATGTTGTCTGTGGCAATTTCAGAGTGTCTTTCACACAGGCAGCATAATATAATTATTCCAAATTGTCTTGGAATACTTGCAAATATGCCAAGAAGTGTTTGTTGGAGTCAACTTCGATAACTATAAAATGGTCTTGATAATCTGTAAAGTATCGTGAAAATAGATTGCAATCACAGAACTTTTCAGCTCCAAGTAAAATAGCATTTTGGGCTCCGAGAAACAGCTGAAAATCCACTATAATTATTGCAGTAAAAATAAAAAAAGTCCCCCTTTCCAGCCATAACCCACTGAAAATAAATTGGCTGATAAAATTGCAATTGTCTAGTTTTATACAATGCATTTTTAATTCATTTTATACCTGATGCTAAGCTTGCTTGTCTATTGGAGACGTTACTGGCAGCCAATCCTGAAGCCAAGAATACCTAGTTGGCTGCAATAACCCTAAGTCTTAAATACTGAATATTTATATGTTTGTAGGTATTCCTATTTATGCAGTTCCCAATGAGGAGTGAGAACTGATACCTCTTAGGAATAACAGTTGTGTATAGTGGATTAGAGAATAGAGTTTAATGTCACAAGAGTAAAAGTAATGTACACTTGGACAAATATAACTCTGTTCAGAGTTAAGGATCGAATTTATCAGACTTGATATTGCAGAGTTTTGGGCTCAGAGGATTATTTATAATAGGGTCATAGAGTCCGTTATGTAACAGGCAGAGGTGAAGTGTATCCTTTGTTAATTAGCATAATAAGAGATGATACTTTGTTATTGGCAGTTCATATATAATCATTCATATAGGTGATAAGTTCACAGTGGTTATAACGTTATTAAGTGCATAAATCAATAAACCAAATACTTGCGTTTACTCTCCTGGATTAGTTGGTAGATTAATCCTTATTGCGCTGGGTTTATTCCTCAGGTAAGAGTGTTTGGGGAGCGGTCACAAGCTGAGAGTGTAGCTGATGTAGAGACGCTGTTCCGGTATCCTGATTCACACGCTGAGCGGCTGGTGACGTCAGCGTGCTGTGAAAACGCAACTGTTAGATTTAGTGGAGCGGCTCTGATGAGATGAGAAAAATGTACAGAATAACTTCAAATTAGGATTCCTAGTTCTTAGGTGGTAAATTCTGTCTTGATAAGTAAGTTTAGATTGTTAGATCCTTGTATAGTATTTGGATTATATTCAGTTATACTTAGGAGCTGGATAAGAATTCTGATGAATATCTTTCACCATACACTTGCAATTATCAAGCAATTGGCAAAGTGCTTGAGTCCCTCCTTAAATAGGAGTTCCAGTCTGAGACTGAGTATTTCTTAAAGGGACATTATTTACCACATGTGATCTCTTAAAGGGAGTAGTATTATGACATTGGCTTACAAGGCTGGTATGAGACATTAGGGGTATATACTGTATGTATATATATATATATATATATATATATATATATAAGGAGGATGAAGGAGATCTATTGTCCCTTAAAGGGACACTAAAGTCAAAATTAAAATTTCATGATGCAGATGGAGCATGCAATTGTAAACAACTTAACAGTTAACTTCCATTATAAAAATATGCACCATCTTTTTATATGCACACTTTCGGCTAGATTTAGAGTTTGGCGTTAGGAGCCTCTAACGCTGGTTTTGGGCTACCGCTGGTATTTAGAGTCTTGTAGGTAAGGGTCTAACGCTCACTTTGCAGCCGCGACTTTTCCATACCGCAGATCCCCCTACGCCATTTGCGTATCCTATCTTTTCAATGGGATCTTTCTAACGCCGGTATTTAGAGTCTTGGCTGAAGTGAGCGTTATAAATCTAACAACAAAACTCTTTCTTAAAGGGACATTATTTACCACATGTGATCTCTTAAAGGGAGTAGTATTATGACAGATCCCCCCTTTCAGGATGCCCTCCATCTTCCCCCAGCACCCGGTTTCGTGGGATATGTGTTATGGAATTCAGAGAGCAACTGAGGTGCATGAAGATTTGCATGATGTACCCAGGAATCCTCCTCATGTCCATAACCTTTCCAGTGAACCAAGTATTCCACTCGTCTCCAACGAATACGGGAATCAAGGATCTTTTCTATTTCATATTCCGATTGATCAGGTTCCGCTATGATGGAAGAATCGGTCATAGGTGGTTGAGTGTTGTTATTCCCACGGAAAGGCTTTAACAGGGAAACATGAAAAGATGGATGTATCTTTAAGTTACTTGGAAGTTTTAGAGTGACTGCATTAGGATTAATGATCTTTGTGATAGTGTAAGGACCAATAAATTGATTTGCAAGTTTTTTACAGGGTACTGTTAGTTTAAGATTCTTAGTAGAGAGAAGAACACGGTCACCAACGTTATAGGTTGGAGGGGTACATCTTTTAGTGTCGTAATATTTCTTTTGTGTGGATTTGGCTTCTTCGAGATGTCTTTTCAATAAAGTAAGTGAGGCGTTTAGATTTTGGGTGTAATTAGAAACGGCAGGGTTAACGGATACTAGGTCCCTACCAGGTAGAGACTTAGGATGGTATCCATAGGTGGCATGGAATGGAGAGGTTTTGGTAGAGGTGTTCATGGAGTTATTATACGCGAATTCTGCCAATTGTAGCCAATCTGCCCAATCATCCTGAAGATGGGAAACATAGCAGCGAAGATATTGTTCCAGGGTCTGATTTGTACGTTCAGTCAATCCATTGGATTGTGGATGGAATGATGTAGAGAGTCTTGATGAGATTTGAAGAATTCGACATAATTCCCTCCAGAATCGAGAGGTAAATTGTGTTCCACGGTCTGAGACAATGGAAGTAGGCAATCCATGCAGCTTCACAATGTGAGACATAAAGATTTTTGCTGTATTAATGGTAGTTGGTAATGACTTTAAAGGGATGAAGTGGGCCAGTTTAGTCAAGTGATCAACTACCACCAGAATGGTGGTAAATTGGTTGGAGGGTGGTAACTCCACTATGAAGTCCATCGCTATCATAGACCATGGAACCTCTGGAATGGGTAAGGAGCACATAAGACCAAATGGTCTATGATGGTCTTTCTTGTTTCTAGCGCATGTTTCACAACTTGTTACAAATTTTACTACATCTTGATTTAATTGTGGCCACCAGAAAGTTCTTTTGATGAGTTCCTGTGTCTTTGTTATTCCAGGGTGTCCAGAGAGCGGAGAATTATGATAGTGTTGTATCAATTCAAGTCGTAGGGATGAGGGTATATAGGTCTTGTTGTTGTAAGTTCTTAATCCTGTCTTTTCATCTGTTACACAGAATGGAGGAACCTCTGTGTCTGATTGTAGAGCATCTACTATTTCTGTAAGTAGAGAAGTGGCAGATGCGATAATCTTGTGAGGGGCTATGATGTCTTTGTCCTCTGGTTCTTCACAGATTGGTTCTAAGGATCTAGAGAGGGCGTCTGCTTTCACATTTTTTGAACCAGGACGATAGGTGATTAAAAAGTCGAACCTGTCCAGAAACAAAGCCCATCGTACCTGTCTGGAAGAAAGTGTTTTATTATTCCTTAAATATTGAAGATTCTTATGATCAGTGAAGATATAAAATGGTTTGGGGGTGCCCTCAAGTAAATGCCTCCAATGTTCCAGAGCACATTTGATCGCTAATAATTCCTTATCTCCCACTGAGTAGTTTCTTTCAGCATTTGAGAGTGATCTAGAGTAGTATGCAATCGGATGTAAGGTAGGGTTAGTCAAACTTTGTTGTGAGAGAACTGCCCCGATTCCGGTGTTAGATGCATCAACCTCTACTGTATATTGGTAATCAGGATGGGGAAGCTGTAATATGGGAGCAGATGAAAATTTGGTTTTCAACAGTTGAAAGGAATCATGAGCATCTTTGTCCCATTTAAACTTTTGTTTGCCGGTCAGTCTGGTTAATGGTTTGACAATTGTAGAAAAATCTTTTATGAATCGTCTATAAAAATTGGCGAATCCCAAAAATCGTTGTAATGATTTTAAAGAAGTGGGTTTAGCCCAATTGAGTATAGCGGATACCTTTTCAGGATCCATAGTTATACCAGTAGGGGAAATTATGTATCCCAAAAATTTAATAGTCTTTACGTGGAAACAACACTTCTCCATCTTGGCGTAGAGTTGATGTTCACGCAGTCTAGCTAACACCCATCTTACATGTTTAATATGTTTTGTCATATTACGAGAGTATATTAAAATATCGTCTAAATAAACCACCACGCACACATCCATTAGGTCTTTAAAGATATCATTTATAAAATATTGGAATGTGGCGGGGGCATTCGTGAGACCGAACGGCATGACATTATACTGGAATAAGCCGTAACGCGTTCTAAACGCCGTTTTCCATTCATCCCCACTCTTCATCCTGATAAGGTTGTACGCACCTTTAAGATCTAATTTGGTGAAAATTGTTGCTTCGTTCAACCTTTCTAGAAGCTCAGGGATGAGAGGAAGGGGGTATCTGTTTTTAATGGTTATGGAATTAAGTGCTCTGTAATCGATAATCGGTCGCCTTGTACCGTCTTTGTTAGTAACAAAGAAAATACCTGCTGCAGCAGGAGATGTACTAGGGGAGATAAAGCCTTTACGCAGGTAGTCATCTAGATATTCCCTCAGGAATTGCAATTCTTTTTGAGATAATGGGAAAATTCTTCCAAACGGTATGACTGCACCTGGTTTCGTGTCTATAGGGCAGTCATATGGTCGGTGTGGAGGAAGATTTTCTGCTTCTTTGAGATTGAATACGTCTGCTAATTCAGCGTATTCTTGAGGTAGAGCAGAAACAGCGTTATTAATATGTATATAAGGAAAACAAGTTGATGAACAATATGGAGAATCAAACTTTACCTTATCTGACCAATCGATAGTGGGGTTGTGTTTGGCTAACCATGGGTAACCCAGAATGATGGGATGAATGGAACCAGGAATAATGTCATGTGATATATTCTTTGTGACCATTATTTGTTGTAGTGAGTAAAGGAATGGTGTGGTGTGTAATGGGACCAACGTTATAGGTTGGAGGGGTACATCTTTTAGTGTCGTAATATTTCTTTTGTGTGGATTTGGCTTCTTCGAGATGTCTTTTCAATAAAGTAAGTGAGGCGTTTAGATTTTGGGTGTAATTAGAAACGGCAGGGTTAACGGATACTAGGTCCCTACCAGGTAGAGACTTAGGATGGTATCCATAGGTGGCATGGAATGGAGAGGTTTTGGTAGAGGTGTTCATGGAGTTATTATACGCGAATTCTGCCAATTGTAGCCAATCTGCCCAATCATCCTGAAGATGGGAAACATAGCAGCGAAGATATTGTTCCAGGGTCTGATTTGTACGTTCAGTCAATCCATTGGATTGTGGATGGAATGATGTAGAGAGTCTTGATGAGATTTGAAGAATTCGACATAATTCCCTCCAGAATCGAGAGGTAAATTGTGTTCCACGGTCTGAGACAATGGAAGTAGGCAATCCATGCAGCTTCACAATGTGAGACATAAAGATTTTTGCTGTATTAATGGTAGTTGGTAATGACTTTAAAGGGATGAAGTGGGCCAGTTTAGTCAAGTGATCAACTACCACCAGAATGGTGGTAAATTGGTTGGAGGGTGGTAACTCCACTATGAAGTCCATCGCTATCATAGACCATGGAACCTCTGGAATGGGTAAGGAGCACATAAGACCAAATGGTCTATGATGGTCTTTCTTGTTTCTAGCGCATGTTTCACAACTTGTTACAAATTTTACTACATCTTGATTTAATTGTGGCCACCAGAAAGTTCTTTTGATGAGTTCCTGTGTCTTTGTTATTCCAGGGTGTCCAGAGAGCGGAGAATTATGATAGTGTTGTATCAATTCAAGTCGTAGGGATGAGGGTATATAGGTCTTGTTGTTGTAAGTTCTTAATCCTGTCTTTTCATCTGTTACACAGAATGGAGGAACCTCTGTGTCTGATTGTAGAGCATCTACTATTTCTGTAAGTAGAGAAGTGGCAGATGCGATAATCTTGTGAGGGGCTATGATGTCTTTGTCCTCTGGTTCTTCACAGATTGGTTCTAAGGATCTAGAGAGGGCGTCTGCTTTCACATTTTTTGAACCAGGACGATAGGTGATTAAAAAGTCGAACCTGTCCAGAAACAAAGCCCATCGTACCTGTCTGGAAGAAAGTGTTTTATTATTCCTTAAATATTGAAGATTCTTATGATCAGTGAAGATATAAAATGGTTTGGGGGTGCCCTCAAGTAAATGCCTCCAATGTTCCAGAGCACATTTGATCGCTAATAATTCCTTATCTCCCACTGAGTAGTTTCTTTCAGCATTTGAGAGTGATCTAGAGTAGTATGCAATCGGATGTAAGGTAGGGTTAGTCAAACTTTGTTGTGAGAGAACTGCCCCGATTCCGGTGTTAGATGCATCAACCTCTACTGTATATTGGTAATCAGGATGGGGAAGCTGTAATATGGGAGCAGATGAAAATTTGGTTTTCAACAGTTGAAAGGAATCATGAGCATCTTTGTCCCATTTAAACTTTTGTTTGCCGGTCAGTCTGGTTAATGGTTTGACAATTGTAGAAAAATCTTTTATGAATCGTCTATAAAAATTGGCGAATCCCAAAAATCGTTGTAATGATTTTAAAGAAGTGGGTTTAGCCCAATTGAGTATAGCGGATACCTTTTCAGGATCCATAGTTATACCAGTAGGGGAAATTATGTATCCCAAAAATTTAATAGTCTTTACGTGGAAACAACACTTCTCCATCTTGGCGTAGAGTTGATGTTCACGCAGTCTAGCTAACACCCATCTTACATGTTTAATATGTTTTGTCATATTACGAGAGTATATTAAAATATCGTCTAAATAAACCACCACGCACACATCCATTAGGTCTTTAAAGATATCATTTATAAAATATTGGAATGTGGCGGGGGCATTCGTGAGACCGAACGGCATGACATTATACTGGAATAAGCCGTAACGCGTTCTAAACGCCGTTTTCCATTCATCCCCACTCTTCATCCTGATAAGGTTGTACGCACCTTTAAGATCTAATTTGGTGAAAATTGTTGCTTCGTTCAACCTTTCTAGAAGCTCAGGGATGAGAGGAAGGGGGTATCTGTTTTTAATGGTTATGGAATTAAGTGCTCTGTAATCGATAATCGGTCGCCTTGTACCGTCTTTGTTAGTAACAAAGAAAATACCTGCTGCAGCAGGAGATGTACTAGGGGAGATAAAGCCTTTACGCAGGTAGTCATCTAGATATTCCCTCAGGAATTGCAATTCTTTTTGAGATAATGGGAAAATTCTTCCAAACGGTATGACTGCACCTGGTTTCGTGTCTATAGGGCAGTCATATGGTCGGTGTGGAGGAAGATTTTCTGCTTCTTTGAGATTGAATACGTCTGCTAATTCAGCGTATTCTTGAGGTAGAGCAGAAACAGCGTTATTAATATGTATATAAGGAAAACAAGTTGATGAACAATATGGAGAATCAAACTTTACCTTATCTGACCAATCGATAGTGGGGTTGTGTTTGGCTAACCATGGGTAACCCAGAATGATGGGATGAATGGAACCAGGAATAATGTCATGTGATATATTCTTTGTGACCATTATTTGTTGTAGTGAGTAAAGGAATGGTGTGGTGTGTAATGGGACCCTTTAAATAATTGGACCCATCAATGACCTTAACATAGACTGGTATTTCTTTTAACACACAGGGTATTTTATTTACATTAACTATTTTCTGATCTATGAACATTCCGAAAGCTCCGGAGTCAATCATAGCCTCGCTCTGGTAGAGGTGTTGATCCCACTGCAAAGACATAGATATGGTCAAATGAGTATTTATTTCAGTAGAGAGATTATTTATACTGTAAAAAGTCTTACCCTTCTTTTGACGAAGAAGGAGAGGGCATGTTGACACACTATGTTCCTTGTTAGCACAGTACATGCATAGATTAGATAAGCGGCGTCTTGTCTTTTCTTCTGGAGTTAATGGTCCTTTTATGGTTCCAATTTCCATGGGTACTGCTGATGTATTGGGTTTGTCATAATGTACAGGATAGTGTTTCTTTGTATATGGTTCAGGATGTTGTTTTTCTAACTTTCTTTCCCTGTGGCGACGATCCATTGATATACTAACTTTCATTAGTGCATCCAAGGTTTCGGGCAGTTCAATTCGAGAGAGTTCGTCTTTGAGGTGTTCGGATAAACCCAGTCTAAATTGATTTTTTAGACTGACAAGATTCCATTGTGAATCAGTAGCCCAGAGTTGGAATTCGGCTATATAATCCTCCACCGCCCTTTTACCCTGTCTTAGAGCTCTCAGATTCAGTTCAGCAGTGTTTTGTTTGTTGGTATCCTCGTATAGGGTAGACATTGCTGTGAAGAAGTTTTCCAAAGATTCAAGTATAGGATCCCCAGACTCAAAGAATCTATCGGCCCATGCTCTGGGTTCCCCACTCAGGTATGAGATAGTGGTACAGACTTTAATGCGTTCAGTACTGTACGTTTTGGGTTTCATAGCAAATAACAGCATACATGAATTCTTAAATTCACGATATTTTGAGCGAACCCCTGAGAAGGGATGTGGAGGGTTAATTTGGGGTTCAGGAGAATCAGTGGTTTTCTGTGTGAAGTAATCATCCATTAGGCGTTTAAGAGTGTTATTTTCAGTTTTAAGTTCATTTAAACCTTGTGCAAGTAGTTCAACCTTTTGGTTAAGGGTGCCAATTTCATTGGCCATTTGTGCAGGATCCATCTTATGTGTTCCTTTTTATAGGCTTGATAATTCTGCAATAACCCTAAGTCTTAAATACTGAATATTTATATGTTTGTAGGTATTCCTATTTATGCAGTTCCCAATGAGGAGTGAGAACTGATACCTCTTAGGAATAACAGTTGTGTATAGTGGATTAGAGAATAGAGTTTAATGTCACAAGAGTAAAAGTAATATACACTTGGACAAATATAACTCTGTTCAGAGTTAAGGATCGAATTTATCAGACTTGAGCTTTTTGTAGAAAACACTAAGTGAGAAATATTGCAGAGTTTTGGGCTCAGAGGATTATTTATAATAGGGTCATAGAGTCCGTTATGTAACAGGCAGAGGTGAAGTGTATCCTTTGTTAATTAGCATAATAAGAGATGATACTTTGTTATTGGCAGTTCATATATAATCATTCATATAGGTGATAAGTTCACAGTGGTTATAACGTTATTAAGTGCATAAATCAATAAACCAAATACTTGCGTTTACTCTCCTGGATTAGTTGGTAGATTAATCCTTATTGCGCTGGGTTTATTCCTCAGGTAAGAGTGTTTGGGGAGCGGTCACAAGCTGAGAGTGTAGCTGATGTAGAGACGCTGTTCCGGTATCCTGATTCACACGCTGAGCGGCTGGTGACGTCAGCGTGCTGTGAAAACGCAACTGTTAGATTTAGTGGAGCGGCTCTGATGAGATGAGAAAAATGTACAGAATAACTTCAAATTAGGATTCCTAGTTCTTAGGTGGTAAGTTCTGTCTTGATAAGTAAGTTTAGATTGTTAGATCCTTGTATAGTATTTGGATTATATTCAGTTATACTTAGGAGCTGGATAAGAATTCTGATGAATATCTTTCACCATACACTTGCAATTATCAAGCAATTGGCAAAGTGCTTGAGTCCCTCCTTAAATAGGAGTTCCAGTCTGAGACTGAGTATTTCTTAAAGGGACATTATTTACCACATGTGATCTCTTAAAGGGAGTAGTATTATGACATTGGCTTACAAGGCTGGTATGAGACATTAGGGGTATATACTGTATGTATATATATATATATATATATATATATAAGGAGGATGAAGGAGATCTATTGTCCCTTAAAGGGACACTAAAGTCAAAATTAAAATTTCATGATGCAGATGGAGCATGCAATTGTAAACAACTTAACAGTTAACTTCCATTATAAAAATATGCACCATCTTTTTATATGCACACTTTCGGCTAGATTTAGAGTTTGGCGTTAGGAGCCTCTAACGCTGGTTTTGGGCTACCGCTGGTATTTAGAGTCTTGTAGGTAAGGGTCTAACGCTCACTTTGCAGCCGCGACTTTTCCATACCGCAGATCCCCCTACGCCATTTGCGTATCCTATCTTTTCAATGGGATCTTTCTAACGCCGGTATTTAGAGTCTTGGCTGAAGTGAGCGTTATAAATCTAACGACAAAACTCCAACCGCAGAAAAAAGTCAGGAGTTAAGAGCTTTATGGGCTAACGCCAGTTCATAAAGCTCTTAACTACTGTGCTCTAAAGTACACTAACACCCATAAACTACCTATGTACCCCTAAACCGAGGCCCCCCCACATTGCCGCCACTCTAATAAAAAATTTTAACCCCTAATCTGCCGACCGCACACCGCCGCAACCTACGTTATCCCTATGTACCCCTAATCTGCTGCCCCTAACACCGCCGACCCCTATATTATATTTATTAACCCCTAATCTGCCGCCACCAACATCGCTGCTACCTTACCTACAATTATTAACCCCTAATCTGCCGACCGGACCTCACCGCTACTATAATAAAGTTATTAACCCCTTATCCACCTCACTCCCGCCTCAATAACCCTATAAGAAATAGTATTAACCCCTAATCTGCCCTCCCTAACATCGCCGACACCTAACTTCAAGTATTAACCCCTAATCTGCCGACCGGACCTCACTGCTACTATAATAAATGTATTAACCCCTAAAGCTAAGTCTAACCCTAACACTAACACCCCCCTAAGTTAAATATAATTTAAATCTAACGAAATAAATTAACTCTTATTAAATAAATGATTCCTATTTAAAGCTAAATACTTACCTGTAAAATAAACCCTAATATAGCTACAATATAAATAATACTTATATTGTAGCTATTTTAGGATTTATATTTATTTTACAGGCAACTTTGTATTTATTTTAACCAGGTACAATAGCTATTAAATAGTTAAGATCTATTTAATAGCTACCTAGTTAAAATAATTACAAAATTACCTGTAAAATAAATCCTAACCTAAGTTACAATTAAACCTAACACTACACTATCAATAAATTAATTAAATAAAATACCTACAATTAAATCTAACACTACACTATCAATAAATTAATTACATGAAATACCTACAAATAAATACAATTAAATAAACTAACTAAAGTACAAAAAATAAAAAAAGCTAAGTTACAAAAAATAAAAAAATTAATTACAAACATAATAAAAATATTACAACAATTTTAAGCTAATTACACCTACTCTAAGCCCCCTAATAAAATAACAAAGCCCCCCAAAATAAAAAAATGCCCTACCCTATTCTAAAATTAAAATAGAAAAGCTCTTTTACCTTACCAGCCCTTAAAAGGGCCTTTTGCGGGGCATGCCCCAAAGAATTCAGCTCTTTTGCCTGTAAAAATAAACACAATACCCCCTCCCCCAATATTACAACCCACCACCCACATACCCCTAATCTAACCCAAACCCCCCTTAAATAAACCTAACACTAAGCCCCTGAAGATCTTCCTACCTTATCTTCACCACACCGGGTATCACCGATCCGTCCAGGCTCCGAAATCTTCATCCAAGCCCAAGCGGGGGCTGGAGATCCATCATCCGGCTGAAGTCTTCTATCAAGCGGCAAGAAGAAGTCCAGAAGAGGCTCCAAAGTCTTCATCCTATCCGGGCAGAAGAGGATATCCGGACCGGCAACCATCTTCATCCAAGCGGCATCTTCTATCTTCATCCGATGACGAGCGGCTCCATCTTGAAGACCTCCGGAGCGGATCCATCCTCTTCTTCCGACATCCTAAGTCCGAATGAAGGTTCCTTTAAATGACGTCATCCAAGATGGCGTCCCTCGAATTCCGATTGGCTGATAGGATTCTATCAGCCAATTGGAATTAAGGTAGGGAAAATCTGATTGGCTGATTGAATCAGCCAATCAGATTGAGCTCGCATTCTATTGGCTGTTCCGATCAGCCAATAGAATGCGAGCTCAATCTGATTGGCTGATTGGATCAGATTTTTCCTACCTTAATTCCGATTGGCTGATAGAATCCTATCAGCCAATCGGAATTCGAGGGATGCCATCTTGGATGACGTTATTTAAAGAAACCTTCATTCGGACTTAGGACGTCGGAAGAAGAGGATGGATCCGCGCCGGAGTTCTTCAAGATGAAGCTGCTCGTCATCGGATGAAGATAGAAGATGCCGCTTGGATGAAGATGGTTGCCGGTCCGGATCTCCTCTTCTGCCCTTATAGGATGAAGACTTTGGAGCCTCTTCTGGACTTCTTCTTGCCGCTTGATAGAAGACTTCAGCCGGATGATGGATCTCCAGCCCCCGCTTGGGCTTGGATGAAGATTTCGGAGCCTGGATGGATCGGTGATACCCGGTGTGGTGAAGATAAGGTAGGAAGATCTTCAGGGGCTTAGTGTTAGGTTTATTTAAGGGGGGTTTGGGTTAGATTAGGGGTATGTGGGTGGTGGGTTGTAATGTTGGGGGGGTATTGTATGTTTTTTTTTTTACAGGCAAAAGAGCTGAATTATTTGGGGCATGCCCCGCAAAAGGCCCTTTTAAGGGCTGGTAAGGTAAAAGAGCTTTTCTATTTTAATTTTAGAATAGGGTAGGGCATTTTTTTATTTTGGGGGGCTTTGTTATTTTATTAGGGGGCTTAGAGTAGGTGTAATTAGCTTAAAATTGTTGTAATATTTTTATTATGTTTGTAATTAATTTTTTTATTTTTTGTAACTTAGCTTTTTTTATTTTTTGTACTTTAGTTAGTTTAATTATTTGTATTTATTTGTAGGTATTTTATTTAATTAATTTATTGATAGTGTAGTGTTAGATTTAATTGTAGATAATTGCAGGTATTTTATTTAATTAATTTATTGATAGTGTAGTGTTAGGTTTAATTGTAACTTAGGTTAGGATTTATTTTACAGGTAATTTTGTAATTATTTTAACTAGGTAGCTATTAACTAGTTATTAACTATTTAATAGCTATTGTACCTGGTTAAAATAATTACAAAGTTGCCTGTAAAATAAATATTATTCCTAAAATAGCTACAATATAATTATAATTTATATTGTAGCTATATTAGGGTTTATTTTACAGGTAAGTATTTAGCTTTAAATAGGAATAACATAATTTATGTAAGAACTTACCTGATAAATTCATTTCTTTCATATTAACAAGAGTCCATGAGCTAGTGACGTATGGGATATACATTCCTACCAGGAGGGGCAAAGTTTCCCAAACCTTAAAATGCCTATAAATACACCCCTCACCACACCCACAAATCAGTTTAACGAATAGCCAAGAAGTGGGGTGATAAGAAAAAAAGTGCGAAGCATATAAAATAAGGAATTGGAATAATTGTGCTTTATACAAAAAAATCATAACCACCACAAAAAAGGGTGGGCCTCATGGACTCTTGTTAATATGAAAGAAATGAATTTATCAGGTAAGTTCTTACATAAATTATGTTTTCTTTCATGTAATTAACAAGAGTCCATGAGCTAGTGACGTATGGGATAATGACTACCCAAGATGTGGATCTTTCCACACAAGAGTCACTAGAGAGGGAGGGATAAAATAAAGACAGCCAATTCCTGCTGAAAATAATCCACACCCAAAATAAAGTTTAACAAAAAACATAAGCAGAAGATTCAAACTGAAACCGCTGCCTGAAGAACTTTTCTACCAAAAACTGCTTCAGAAGAAGAAAATACATCAAAATGGTAGAATTTAGTAAAAGTATGCAAAGAGGACCAAGTTGCTGCTTTGCAGATCTGGTCAACCGAAGCTTCATTCCTAAACGCCCAGGAAGTAGATACTGACCTAGTAGAATGAGCTGTAATTCTTTGAGGCGGAATTTTACCCGACTCAACATAGGCAAGATGAATTAAAGATTTCAACCAAGATGCCAAAGAAATGGCAGAAGCTTTCTGGCCTTTCCTAGAACCGGAAAAGATAACAAATAGACTAGAAGTCTTACGGAAAGATTTCGTAGCTTCAACATAATATTTCAAAGCTCTAACAACATCCAAAGAATGCAATGATTTCTCCTTAGAATTCTTAGGATTAGGACATAATGAAGGAACCACAATTTCTCTACTAATGTTGTTGGAATTCACAACTTTAGGTAAAAATTCAAAAGAAGTTCGCAACACCGCCTTATCCTGATGAAAAATCAGAAAAGGAGACTCGCACGAAAGAGCAGATAATTCAGAAACTCTTCTAGCAGAAGAGATGGCCAAAAGGAACAAAACTTTCCAAGAAAGTAATTTAATGTCCAATGAATGCATAGGTTCAAACGGAGGAGCTTGAAGAGCTCCCAGAACCAAATTCAAACTCCAAGGAGGAGAAATTGACTTAATGACAGGTTTTATACGAACCAAAGCTTGTACAAAACAATGAATATCAGGAAGAATAGCAATCTTTCTGTGAAAAAGAACAGAAAGAGCGGAGATTTGTCCTTTCAAAGAACTTGCGGACAAACCCTTATCTAAACCATCCTGAAGAAACTGTAAAATTCTCGGTATTCTAAAAGAATGCCAAGAAAAATGATGAGAAAGACACCAAGAAATATAAGTCTTCCAGACTCTATAATATATCTCTCGAGATACAGATTTACGAGCCTGTAACATAGTATTAATCACGGAGTCAGAGAAACCTCTATGACCAAGAATCAAGCGTTCAATCTCCATACCTTTAAATTTAAGGATTTCAGATCCGGATGGAAAAAAGGACCTTGTGACAGAAGGTCTGGTCTTAACGGAAGAGTCCATGGCTGGCAAGATGCCATCCGGACAAGATCCGCATACCAAAACCTGTGAGGCCATGCCGGAGCTATTAGCAGAACAAACGAGCATTCCCTCAGAATCTTGGAGATTACTCTTGGAAGAAGAACTAGAGGCGGAAAGATATAGGCAGGATGATACTTCCAAGGAAGTGATAATGCATCCACTGCCTCCGCCTGAGGATCCCGGGATCTGGACAGATACCTGGGAAGTTTCTTGTTTAGATGAGAGGCCATCAGATCTATCTCTGGAAGCCCCCACAATTGAACAATCTGAAGAAATACCTCTGGGTGAAGAGACCATTCGCCCGGATGCAACGTTTGGCGACTGAGATAATCCGCTTCCCAATTGTCTACACCTGGGATATGAACCGCAGAGATTAGACAGGAGCTGGATTCCGCCCAAACCAAAATTCGAGATACTTCTTTCATAGCCAGAGGACTGTGAGTCCCTCCTTGATGATTGATGTATGCCACAGTTGTGACATTGTCTGTCTGAAAACAAATGAACGATTCTCTCTTCAGAAGAGGCCAAAACTGAAGAGCTCTGAAAACTGCACGGAGTTCCAAGATATTGATCGGTAATCTCACCTCCTGAGATTCCCAAACTCCTTGTGCCGTCAGAGATCCCCACACAGCTCCCCAACCTGTGAGACTTGCATCTGTTGAAATTACAGTCCAGGTCGGAAGAACAAAAGAAGCCCCCTGAATTAAACGATGGTGATCTGTCCACCACGTTAGAGAGTGCCGAACAATCGGTTTTAAAGATATTAATTGATATATCTTCGTGTAATCCCTGCACCATTGGTTCAGCATACAGAGCTGAAGAGGTCGCATGTGAAAACGAGCAAAGGGGATCGCGTCCGATGCAGCAGTCATAAGACCTAGAATTTCCATGCATAAGGCTACCGAAGGGAATGATTGAGACTGAAGGTTTCGACAGGCTGTAATCAATTTTAGACGTCTCTTGTCTGTTAAAGACAAAGTCATGGACACTGAATCTATCTGGAAACCCAGAAAGGTTACCCTTGTTTGAGGAATCAAAGAACTTTTTGGTAAATTGATCCTCCAACCATGATCTTGAAGAAACAACACAAGTCGATTCGTATGAGACTCTGCTAAATGTAAAGACGGAGCAAGTACCAAGATATCGTCCAAATAAGGAAATACCACAATACCCTGTTCTCTGATTACAGACAGAAGGGCACCGAGAATCTTTGTGAAAATTCTTGGAGCTGTAGCAAGGCCAAACGGTAGAGCCACAAATTGGTAATGCTTGTCTAGAAAAGAGAATCTCAGGAACTGATAATGATCTGGATGAATTGGAATATGCAGATATGCATCCTGTAAATCTATTGTGGACATATAATTCCCTTGCTGAACAAAAGGCAATATAGTCCTTACAGTTACCATCTTGAACGTTGGTATCCTTACATAACGATTCAATAATTTTAGATCCAGAACTGGTCTGAAGGAATTCTCCTTCTTTGGTACAATGAAGAGATTTGAATAAAACCCCATCCCCTGTTCCGGAACTGGAACTGGCATAATTACTCCAGCCAACTCTAGATCTGAAACACAATTCAGAAATGCTTGAGCTTTCACTGGATTTACTGGGACATGGGAAAGAAAAAATCTCTTTGCAGGAGGTCTCATCTTGAAACCAATTCTGTACCCTTCTGAAACAATGTTCTGAATCCAAAGATTGTGAACAGAATTGATCCAAATTTCTTTGAAAAAACGTAACCTGCCCCCTACCAGCTGAACTGGAATGAGGGCCGTACCTTCATGTGAACTTAGAAGCAGGCTTTGCCTTTCTAGCAGGCTTGGATTTATTCCAGACTGGAGATGGTTTCCAAACTGAAACTGCTCCTGAGGACGAAGGATCAGGCTTTTGTTCTTTGTTGAAACGAAAGGAACGAAAACGATTGTTAGCCCTGTTTTTACCTTTAGACTTTTTATCCTGTGGTAAAAAAGTTCCTTTCCCACCAGTAACAGTTGAAATAATAGAATCCAACTGAGAACCAAATAATTTGTTTCCCTGGAAAGAAATGGAAAGTAGAGTTGATTTAGAAGCCATATCAGCATTCCAAGTCTTAAGCCATAAAGCTCTTCTGGCTAAGATAGCCAGAGACATAAATCTAACATCAACTCTAATAATATCAAAAATGGCATCACAGATGAAATTATTAGCATGCTGGAGAAGAATAATAATATCATGAGAATCACGATTTGTTACTTGTTGCGCTAGAGTTTCCAACCAAAAAGTTGAAGCTGCAGCAACATCAGCCAATGATATAGCAGGTCTAAGAAGATTACCTGAACATAGATAAGCTTTTCTTAGAAAAGATTCAATTTTTCTATCTAAAGGATCTTTAAACGAGGTACCATCTGACGTAGGAATGGTAGTACGTTTAGCAAGGGTAGAAATAGCCCCATCAACTTTAGGGATTTTGTCCCAAAATTCTAACCTGTCAGGCGGAACAGGATATAATTGCTTAAAACGTTTAGAAGGAGTAAATGAATTACCCAATTTATCCCATTCCTTAGCAATTACTGCAGAAATAGCATTAGGAACAGGAAAGACTTCTGGAATAACCGCAGGAGCTTTAAAAACCTTATCCAAACGTATAGAATTAGTATCAAGAGGACTAGAATCCTCTATTTCTAAAGCAATTAGTACTTCTTTAAGTAAAGAGCGAATAAATTCCATCTTAAATAAATATGAAGATTTATCAGCATCAATCTCTGAGACAGAATCCTCTGAACCAGAAGAGTCCAAAGAATCAGAATGATGGTGTTCATTTAAAAATTCATCTGTAGAGAGAGAAGATTTAAAAGACTTTTTACGTTTACTAGAAGGAGAAATAACAGACAAAGCCTTCTTTATGGATTCAGAAACAAAATCTCTTATGTTATCAGGAACATTCTGCACCTTAGATGTTGAGGGAACTGCAACAGGCAATGGTACATCACTAAAGGAAATATTATCTGCTTTAACAAGTTTGTCATGACAATTATTACAAACAACAGCTGGAGGAATAGCTACCAAAAGTTTACAGCAGATACACTTAGCTTTGGTAGATCCAGCAGGCAGTGGTTTTCCTGTAGTATCTTCTGGCTCAGATGCAACGTGAGACATCTTGCAATATGTAAGAGAAAAAACAACATATAAAGCAAAATAGATCAAATTCCTTATAAGACAGTTTCAGGAATGGGAAAAAAATGCCAAACATCAAGCTTCTAGCAACCAGAAGCAAATGAAAAATGAGACTGAAATAATGTGGAGACAAAAGCGACGCCCATATTTTTTGGCGCCAAATAAGACGCCCACATTATTTGGCGCCTAAATGCTTTTGGCGCCAAAAATGACGCCACATCCGGAACGCCAACATTTTTGGCGCAAAATAACGTCAAAAATGACGCAACTTCCGGCGACACGTATGACGCCGGAAACGGAAAAGAATTTTTGCGCCAAAAAAGTCCGCGCCAAGAATGACACAATAAAATGAAGCATTTTCAGCCCCCGCGAGCCTAACAGCCCACAGGGAAAAAAGTCAAATTTTTGAGGTAAGAAAAAATATGATAATTTAAAGCATAATCCCAAATATGAAACTGACTGTCTGGAAATAAGGAAAGTTGAACATTCTGAGTCAAGGCAAATAAATGTTTGAATACATATATTTAGAACTTTATAAATAAAGTGCCCAACCATAGCTTAGAGTGTCACAGAAAATAAGACTTACTTACCCCAGGACACTCATCTACATGTTTGTAGAAAGCCAAACCAGTACTGAAACGAGAATCAGTAGAGGAAATGGTAAATATAAGAGTATATCGTCGATCTGAAAAGGGAGGTAAGAGATGAATCTCTACGACCGATAACAGAGAACCTTATGAAATAGACCCCGTAGAAGGAGATCACTGCATTCAATAGGCAATACTCTCCTCACATCCCTCTGACATTCACTGCACGCTGAGAGGAAAACCGGGCTCCAACTTGCTGCGGAGCGCATATCAACGTAGAATCTAGCACAAACTTACTTCACCACCTCCCTTGGAGGCAAAGTTTGTAAAACTGATTTGTGGGTGTGGTGAGGGGTGTATTTATAGGCATTTTAAGGTTTGGGAAACTTTGCCCCTCCTGGTAGGAATGTATATCCCATACGTCACTAGCTCATGGACTCTTGTTAATTACATGAAAGAAAATTTATTTAATAAGAGTTAATTTATTTTGCTAGATTTAAATTATATTTAACTTAGGGGGGTGTTAGTGTTAGGGTTAGACTTAGCTTTAGGGGTTAATACATTTATTAGAGTAGAGGTGAGGTCCGGTCGGCAGATTAGGGGTTAATTATTGTAGGTAGCTGGCGGCGACGTTGTGGGGGGCAGATTAGGGGTTAATAAATATAATATAGGGGTCGGCGGTGTTAGGGGCAGCAGATTAGGGGTACATAGGTATAATGTAGGTTGCGGCGGTGTATGGAGCGGCAGATTAGGGGTTAAAAAAATATGCAGGGGTCAGCGATAGTGGGGGCGGCAGATTAGGGGTTAATAAGTGTAAGGTTAGGGGTGTTTAGACTCGGGGTACATGTTAGACTGTTAGGTGCAGACTTAGAAACTGTTTCCCCATAGGAAACAATGGGGCTGCGTTAAGAGCTGAACGCTGCTTTTTTGCAGGTGTTAGGTTTTTTTCAGCTCAAACTGCCCCATTGTTTTCTATTGGGGAATCGTGCACGAGCACGTTTTTGAAGCTGGCTGTGTCCGTAAGCACCGCTGGTATTGAGAGTTGCAATGGCGGTAAATATGCTATACGCTCCCTTTTTGGAGCCTAACGCAGCCCTTCTGTGAACTCTAAATACCAGCGGTATTTAAAAGGTGCGGGGGAAAAAAAGCCAGCGTTAGCTACGCGGGTCGTTACCAACAAAACTCTAAATCTAGCCGTTTGTGCGGCACCAGCTCCTACTAAGCATGCGCAATAATTTACTATATAAATGTAAATGCATTTTGTGATTGGCTGATGGCTGTCATATGATGAAGGGGGGGGCGAGAACAATTGAAAAATGTAAATAAATTTGTCAGAAAAAAATCTACTACTCCTTTAAAATTCAGACTATTATATTTATTATGCATTTGTTGACTATGCAATCCTACTGTATTTAATTGCCATTTTAATTGATATAAAACTAGCGGTAGATAAGAAAATCAATGGTGGTAAAACATTGTGTAAACTATCAAATATTAACTAAAGTAAAACATATAGAAAAAAATAAACCTACTCAATTGCATATGAAAATATTGGACAACTCAGATATTGAAGCCTATATGCTGGCTTCCCAACCTACTCATCCTGTTGCTACAGTATCAGGCTATGAAGACGTTTTTATGCTTGTATATTATAAAGAACAGAGACGTATAGCTGAAAAATATATTCAGCCAAAACTCTTTTACTATAATGGTTTTATAATACACTCAAACCTGGTTCACAGTAGAGGGATATCTGTGATAGCAATGCTTTTAACAGTCTGAATTTTAGAGTGCAATATAATAAAAACTTGTTTTTTACCTCCAGGATTGATGATGACTGTACAAGTTCCCTTAGGGATACTTTTTTATTTTCATTTTTTCCTAGTTTTTTCGATTTGTTTTTTAAGTGTTTTTTTCTTTCTTGGATCAATATGTTTTTTGTTCGTTGTTTATATATATTTATATATATTAGTATTTTCAAAATAGGACTGCACTCGCTGGATTTAAGCATAAAGCTTATTTTATTTTATTGTGGTAACGTTTCGGAGTCCACAGACTCCTTCCTCAGACCAGTACAAACATGCAAGTGAACATAGTGCCTTATATATACAATAAGCCCCACCCATCTAACAATACCTGTGTGAATTGCGCCAAAAACATGGTTGTCATGGTGATGACCCCCTCAACCAAACAATATTGCCATACTACTAAGCTAATAAAATAGTAAAATATATAGAGCAGAAATACAAACATATCATTATAGCAATGTATATCCATGTAGACCAACATTTGCAGTATCAGGTTACACTGTGTTAACAATAATTCAGCACGTGATTCATGTTATAAAGTCACATTAAGCATGGAACAATTGAGTCACAATAATCTATCCCTAATTTATAGCTAGTTGGTTACTTATATGAGTCTGTATGTGTCCATAATTGAGGTTATTACACAGTCATCATATCACATATTGTTTAAATAAGCGTTACCCAGAATTGGAGAATCCTAGTAAATCTCTGCCACTGCTTTTGTAAACGCATCATGTTTGTCAGGTCATAACAGATCTAGATTATTGCTGATACTCATAGCAGACACCTCCGTATAGGAACATACCTTATGTAAAAATGCCAGTATCCCCAGTCCCCTAGTGATCTGCCAAAAAGATGTGTTGCTGTCAAGTGCCAAGTTATGTGTCTCAGAGACGCTGTGCAGTGAACTCCGGCGTCTGTGGTGTAATTCCTCAAACCGCATGGCTAATTAGCATATGCGGCTGACGTCACCCGGCTTGCGCTACTGCTTGTAGTCATGGTAACCGCGGTGCGTTTATGCAGCTTCAAGCCCTGTCAGTATTATCAGAGTGATTTGAACACATTAGTGAGTGTTAGGTGGCCATGTAACAATACAGCAGTAGCTCACCCAATGTTACCAGAATGGTTACAATAGATGTAAAAGGGCAAGGTATTAAGGCTTCCACCGGTGGGGAATAATTTACATAGTGCACAATTTATAGTGCATATTTAAAGTGTATTGTCACCCATATAGCTATTGTGGGGTAGTTGCTAAGGCTCTAGTAATAAATCCCTTGTTAGGTTACCGCAGCTGTGGTGGCAAATGGGTCATATGAGAAAGAAACAAAAATGTACATAAAGATAAAACTAAATGTAAATACAGATACAACTAAGGCTTCCACTAGAAGCAACATAACCTGGTCCAACACATAATGGTATCCCACATACCTCATCAAATAAGGTAGCATATTGTCTTGTTACTCCAATTTTAAGCATATATCTGATACAGACTAACACAATGAGTATATATCTCATGTTATTAGCATAACATTAGTTTAACAGTATTACCTCCTTGTGTCTGGATACCATTATGTCCATATAGCTGAACCTCAAATAATATCATTGGTTCACTATTCATAATTGGCAATCAAGGAAGGGCATGTAATCTAGTTTAGTTCTGGTCCATACATAAGTCATTATAAGGTGTTAACTCCTTTTATAAGGTGGTGGTATTATAGTGGTCATAGACTTCCATTCATGATGGTGACAGGTGACTCCATGGAGAGATGAGAGTTATATTCATACTAGGTTCGTGGAGATGTCATGGTACCCTAACATTATCCAAGTGCCCTTCATTCCCATGTTTCAACCACCAGACACAAGGAGGTAATACTGTTAAACGAATGTTATGCTAATAACATGAGATATATACTCATTGTGTTAGTCTGTATCAGATATATGCTGTATTTACATTTAGTTTTATCTTTATGTACATTTTTGTTTCTTTCTCATATGACCCATTTGCCACCACAGCTGCGGTAACCTAACAAGGGATTTATTACTAGAGCCTTAGCAACTACCCCACAATAGCTATATGGGTGACAATACACTTTAACTATGCACTATAAGTTGTGCACTATGTAAATTATTCCCCACCGGTGGAAGCCTAATACCTTGCCCTTTTACATCTATTGTAACCGTTCTGGTAACATTGGGTGAGCTACTGCTGTATTGTTACATGGCCACCTAACACTCACTAATGTGTTCAAATCACTCTGATAATACTGACAGGGCTTGAAGCTGTATAAACGCACCGCAGTTACCATGACTACAAGCAGTAGCGCAAGCCGGGTGACGTCAGCCGCATATGCTAATTAGCCATGCGGTTTGAGGAATTACACCACAGACGCCGGAGTTCACTGCACAGCGTCTCTGAGACACATAACTTGGCACTTGACAGCAACACATCTTTTTGGCAGATCACTAGGGGACTGGGGATACTGGCATTTTTACATAAGGTATGTTCCTATACGGAGGTGTCTGCTATGAGTATCAGCAATAATCTAGATCTGTTATGACCTGACAAACATGATGCGTTTACAAAAGCAGTGGCAGAGATTTACTAGGATTCTCCAATTCTGGGTAACGCTTATTTAAACAATATGTGATATGATGACTGTGTAATAACCTCAATTATGGACACATACAGACTCATATAAGTAACCAACTAGCTATAAATTAGGGATAGATTATTGTGACTCAATTGTTCCATGCTTAATGTGACTTTATAACATGAATCACGTGCTGAATTATTGTTAACACAGTGTAACCTGATACTGCAAATGTTGGTCTACATGGATATACATTGCTATAATGATATGTTTGTATTTCTGCTCTATATATTTTACTATTTTATTAGCTTAGTAGTATGGCAATATTGTTTGGTTGAGGGGGTCATCACCATGACAACCATGTTTTTGGCGCAATTCACACAGGTATTGTTAGATGGGTGGGGCTTATTGTATATATAAGGCACTATGTTCACTTGCATGTTTGTACTGGTCTGAGGAAGGAGTCTGTGGACTCCGAAACGTTACCACAATAAAATAAAATAAGCTTTATGCTTAAATCCAGCGAGTGCAGTCCTATTTTGAAAATACTGTGAATATTACTGACCTGGCACCCTGGTTGATGACTGGAGGAGATTGAGAGTGCAGATACACATGGAGGATATATATATATATATATATATATATATATATATATAAGCCTATCATCCAATAGGATTTTTTCAACCTTAATTCCGATTGGCTGATAGAATTCAGCCAATCGGAATCTAAGGGACGCCATTTTGGATGATGTCACTTAAAGAAACATTCATTCCAGAAGAAGCCGTCGATTGAAGAGGATGCTTGTCTTGAAGATGGTGCCACTCCGCGTCGGAAGGATGAAGATAGAAGATCTGGATGAAGACTTCTACCCGTCTGGAGGACCACTTCTTCCCGTCTGGAGGACCACTTCTGCCGGCTTCGTTGAGGACATCTTGCCGCTCGGATGAAGACTTCTCCTGGTAAGTGGATCTTCGGGGGTTAGTGTTAGGATTTTTTAAGGGTGTATTGGGTGGGTTTTATTTTTAGGTTAGGGCTTTGGGCCGCAATAGAGCTAAATGCCCTTTTAAGGGCAATGCCCTTTTCACGGCAATGGGGAGCTTAGGTTTTCTTAGTTAGGGTATTTGGGGGGTTGTTTGTGTGGGTGGTGGGTTTCACTGTTGGGGGGGTTGTTTGTATTTTTTTTTACAGGTAAAAGAGCTGATTTCTTTGGGGCAATGCACCGCAAAAGGCCCTTTTAAGGGCTATTGGTAGTTTAGGCTAGTTTTTTTATTTTTATTTTGATAGGGCTATTAGATTAGGTGTAATTAGTTTAAAGATCTTGTAATTTGTTTTTTATTTTCTGTAATTTAGTGGGGGTTTTTTGTAATTTAGCTAATTGTTTTGAATTTAGTTAATTGTATTTAATTTAGGGAATTTATTTAATTGTAGGGTTAGGTTAGATGTTAGTGTAAAACAGGTTAGGTTTTATTTTACAGGTCAATTTTTATTTATTTTATCTAGGTATTTATTAAATAGTTAATAGCTATTTAGTAACTATTCTACCTAGTTAAAATAAATACAAACTTGCCTGTAAAATAAAATAAACCCTAAGATAGATACAATGTAACTATAAGTTATATTGTAGCTAGCTTAGGGTTTATTTTATAGGTAAGTATTTAGTTTTAAATAAGAATTATTTAGGTAATGATAGTAATTTTTATTTATATTTATTTTAATTATATTTAAGTTAGGGGGTGTTAGGGTTAGGGTTAGACTTATATTTAGGGGTTAATAAATTTAATATAGTGGCGGCGACATTGGGGGCAGCATATTAGGGGTTAATAAATGTAAGTAGGTGGCGGCGATGTTAGAGACAGCAGATTAGGGGTTAATAATATTTAACTAATGTTTGCGAGGCAGGAGTGCGGCAGTTTAGGGGTTAATATATTTATTATAGTGGCGGGGATGTCCGGAGCGGCAGATTAGGGGTTAATAATATAATTTTAGTGTTTGCGATGCGGGAGGGCCTCGGTTTAGGGGTTAATAGGTAGTTTATGGGTGTTAGTGTACTTTTTAGCACTTTAGTTATGAGTTTTATGCTACAGCGTTGTAGTGTAAAAGTCATAACTACTGACTTTAAAATGCGGTACGAATCTTGACAGGATAGGGTGTACCGCTCACATTTTGGCCTCCCAGGACAAGCTCGTAATACTGGCGCTATGGAAGTCCCATAGAAAAAAGACTATACGCAAATTGCGTAAGTTGATTTGCGGTAAGGCCAAAAAAGTGTGCGGTGCCCCTAAATCTGCAAGACACCAGCGGTAGTGAAAAAGCAGCGTTATAACCTGATAACGCTGCTTTTTCACTATAATGCAAAACTCGTAATCTAGCCGAAAGTGAGTGAACAGAAGAAAAATCCAAATCAATATTTGGTGTGCCCACCCTTTGCCTTCAAAACAGCATCAATTATTCTAGGTACACTTGCAAAAGGTCAGGTATTTTGTAGGCATATAGTCAGGTGCATGATTAAACAATTATATAACATGTGCTAATTATTATCAATTTAATACGTAGATTTAACAACAATCATTAACTGAAACAGAAACAGCTGTGTGGGATGAAAAAAACTGGTTGAGGAACAGACAAACTCTGCTAGCAAGGTGAAGTTGCGGACGTTTAATGTTTAACAACATAGTTATACAGCATCAGGAAGGTCTCTACCATGCAGAAATTTCAAGGCAGACAGGTGGTTCTGTCCAAGCTCTTCTGAAGATACACAAAGACATGGGCAATTCTGAGGACCATTCTGAGTGGCTAAGTCAGCCAAGGAAACAAGATGAAAGACACATTATGCATCAGACATGGAATCAAGGCCAAGCTACTTAAAGGGACATGAAAGCCAAATTTTTTCTTTCATGATTTAGAAAGAGCATACAATTATAAACAACTTTCTAATTAACTTCTATTATCTAATTTGCTTCATTCTCTTGAGATTATTTGCTGAAAAACATATCTAGATATGCTTAGTAGCTGCTGATTGGTAGCTGCACATAGATGCCTCCTGTGATTGGTTCACTGCGTGCATTGCTATTTCTTCATTAAAGTATATCTAAAGAATGAAGCAAATTAGATAATAGAAGTAAATTGGAATATTGTTTAAAATTGTATTCTCTACCTTAATCATGAAAGAAAATGTTTGGGTATAGTGTCCCTTTAAAGGGACAGTTTACTCAAAATTTTTCTCCCCTTTAATTTGTTCGCAATGATCCACTTTACCTGCTGGAGTGTATTAAATTGTTTACAAGTAGCTCCTTTACCCTTATAAAAGGAGGTTTCACTGCAAGGAAAACAGAAACAGAGGCGCCACATGTGTAGATCAATCAAAACAGACAATATCCAAGTTAGATGAGATACAGGATACTCACAAACGTGAAGGCACTCTCTTGTGCCTGTAGGAGCGGGCTGGTATTTAAACAGCAAACCAGCTAGCTGTACCAAGGGATCCCCGTCAGGATATCCTCGCAACAGTAATCCTTCACTAGATTGATTCCAGCAAAAAGGAAAAAATGTTCAGAGGGGAGGAAGGCTAAACAGCCTTATGGTTACTGGCAAGGGAAATGCCACACGAACACCAGATTTGTTTAAAAAGTATCAAGTATTTTATTTTACAAAAGATAAAAAATACCATCAATAACAAATTACAGCTTGGTGTATTTAATGGCAAATCTCCTTGTATATAGAGATAATTGGCATTTGAAATAGTTGATTTAGCATGTGGTATCCCCACCTATTCTGAAAGTTTGTGGTTGCAGGTCCAAGCTATAGATAAGCTTTGTAAACACAGCCAGCAGAAGAAATAGAGATAAGGTAATACAATGTTGATTTTCTATTGTTCTCTCCAAGTACTGGTGATTGTTTTATGGACAGACATAAGATATAGAAACATGTATATGTACACAATGTGATACAGTAATGAGATCTGATTATACCTACAAGCTCAACCCATTTTATTAGGTTGTGGCTTCTAAACACAAAATCAGAGCTTTAATATACACAAATAAACCTTAAAAAGCAAATCTCATACATTTTATACTCTGCAGTTAGTAAAAAAAGCAATTGTAAACACATTAAGGGAAAAAACTATTTTACAGTTGTCAGGGTTTCTCGCTGTCTCTTTAAGGATTATTCATCTCCCTGCTGCTGATTGGTTACACCTCCTTTAAAACAGGTGCTCTCCCAACACACCTTGCTCAGTATTCTGGAAACCTAGCCTAAGTTAGGTGTGATACAAGCTTGATAAATATAAAGTTGTAATTTATTCACTGATTCATATTTTCCTCTTTCAGCATTTCTACTATCTCCCAAAAACGGATTACAGAGGTCTTTCTTCCTTCCTGTATTACAAGCTGCCGTGAAGCACTAACTACTGAGCTGCTGATTTTGCTGTGTGCTACAGTTCACTATTGGGACAATCAGACTGCAGGTAAATTCGGGACTTCCACTAACAACTTGCTTTCTTATTTTACTTACCCGGTAAGTCTCAAGAACTGCTGTACCGGACTGACGTGACATCACTTCCGGTTCTCCCGGACACATTGCTGTGATTACCGAGCAGGGAAGCTCGCAGAGGAACGGATCAGTATTCAATTCATTGGACATTCAGGTACATTTGAGATCTGTTACTTACATTTAACCTCTTGATAAGATACATATGCCGGAAGCCTTCTTGACACTTTTGTTGCTGAATCAGTGTTTGTTTAACACACGGAACTGACTGCTTGTTTTGTAATTACACTGGGATTAATTTATCTCTCCAAAATCCCTGCAATATACTACTAAGTAACTGTTTGGACCAACAGCAGAGGAACTGTGTTTTTGTTAAAGAGACTTTCCTTTAGTTCTTGCTGGAAAGTTAACCTGTGTTTAACACCTGTTACCTTTTTTTTCATATCATCTCTCATTGTAATACAGTTCTAAGAGAGCTAGAATCATCTCTTTCTCTCAACCAATTACTGTGTAACAACTATACAGTATTAAGAAAATATTAATATCACTGATAAAAAAGGATCTCCTCTTCCCATAGGGGATCCACTACATTAGTGAAAACAATCTATCATTTTAACCTGCAGTTGTGTTCCACATTTATAGTTGTATCGTTATATAATACTGAGCCTCAAAAAGGAAATGGAACCAGCAGAGTTACCCCATATTGTTTTCAACTTATCCCAAAAAGTAGATCAGCTAGCCCAAGGCTTGCATGACCTACGTATAGAAAATGCTGCTTTAAAAGGTGTCATAAGAGATTCAATTGCTGTTAAATCTAACCAGTTGGAAATATTAGCTGAACCCCAAGTTTCATTGCCAGAAACATTTTCAGGGAACAGAAAAGCTTATAGGCAATTTAAGAATGCATGTCACCTACTATTTCTGATGAAACCTCGTACTTACCCCACTGAGAGAGTGAAGGTTCTAACTACCATTTCCTTTCTCAGAGGGGAACCCAGGAATTGGGCAGACCGGTTCTTTGAAACCGATGACTCCATACTTTGGTCCCTGAATGAATTCTTCTCAGCTATGGATGAATTGTTTCAGGACACTGATATACAATTAACCGCAGAAACCTCCATGAGGAGCCTCAAACAAGGCAAAAGGCCTGTGGAGGAGTATATTACGGATTTTAAACAATTCGCTGCTGATTCGCTCTGGAGCCCCGTTGCCTTGCGGAATCAGTTCCGTTTAGGCCTATCAGAGGCGCTAAAAGATGAATTCGCAAGGATTGAGCTGCCAAAAACTTTGGATGACTTTATGCGAGTTGCCACCCAGATCGATAGACGCATACGTGAAAGAAAAGCAGAACGTTATACTGTAGAAACAAAGCCTAAAAGTTATTCAACTTCAACAGGTATTAGCTCCTACAGTCATTCCAAACCTCAGACCGAGGCTATGGAGATTGGATTCCTAAGGGGTCCCCTCACTCCAGAGGAAAAACTACGACGTAAGGTAAAAAACCTATGTATGTACTGCGCAAGTCCCACCCATTCTGTCCAGGATTGCGCAGTTCTGACAAAAACCAAGAAAGGTATGTCACACATAGCATACACCTCTATACTATCTCTGCCGAAAGCTCCAAATTCTTACTGTACTTTATCTCTCTTCCTGCAGCTGGATCAAAAACGTCTGACGATTAACGACGCCATAATAGATTCTGGTGCTACAGGGAACTATATTGATGAAGAGTTCTGCCTAACCAACAACATTCCACTGATTACAAAGAAAGTCCCTATTCCAATCAAGGTCATAGACGGTTCCCCTATGACCTCCGGACCTATTACTCAAGAGACTGTACCGTTATATGCTAACATTTCAGGACATGTTGAAATGATTTCTTTTGATGTTTTACCTTCTCCTCATTTTACTTTGGTTATAGGCTTGGAGTGGCTTAAACTCCATAACCCTTCAATTGTATGGTCTCCATTCTCAATAAATTTTGTTTCAGATTATTGCAAAGAAACCTGTTTCCATGATCAATTCTTATTTCACACTAACCCCCAATCTGAAGATTTACCCTCAGAATACAAAGACTTTCTAGATGTCTTTAGCAAAACTGAGGCTGAGAATTTACCACCCCATAGGGCATACGATTGCCCCATAGACCTCCAACCTGGTGCAAGGATACCATGCGGACACCTCTATCCCTTAAGTCCTCCAGAACTAGAACACCTGAAAACGTATTTGGAGGAGAATTTGCGGAAAGGCTTCATCAGGAGTTCCACCTCCCCTGCTGGTGCAGGTATATTTTTTGTCCGCAATAAAGATTCCAGTCTCAGACCCATAATAGATTATCGTGAACTTAATAAGTGCACAATAAAAAATCGATATCCTTTACCCCTAATTCCAGAGATGATCGAAAGACTCTCTGAAGCTACCATCTTCTCTAAATTAGACCTAAGAGGGGCCTACAACCTCATCCGGATAAAGGAAGGTCATGAGTGGCTGACGGCATTTAGGACCAGGTACGGTCTTTTTGAGTACCTGGTAATGCCGTTCGGCCTATGCAATGCCCCCGCCACGTTCCAACACTTCATCAACGATGTGTTTCGTGATTTGTTGGACGTGTGCGTAGTCATCTATCTCGACGACATCCTCATTTATTCCAGAACTATGGAAGAACACAAAAAACACGTGCGTTGGGTCCTCTCCAGACTTAGAGTCCATAAGCTGTATGCCAAACCCGAAAAATGTAAATTCCATACTAATCATGTCTCCTTCCTCGGGTATAACATCTCACCCAAGGGAATACAAATGCAGACTGAAAAGGTTACCGCCGTACTAGAATGGCCAGAACCTAAAACAAAAAAGGATCTACAGAGATTTTTAGGGTTTTCTAACTATTATAGAAAATTCATAAAGAATTTTTCCACACTGGTAAAACCTTTGACAAGATTAACTGGCTCTAACGCGGTATTCAGATGGGATTCTGATGCCAAAAGCACATTCAATCTGTTAAAAGCCAGGTTTACATCTGCACCTATTCTTCAATTCCCAAACCCACAATATCAATACACATTGGAAGTCGATTCCTCTGATTATGCAATTGGAGCTGTCCTGTCCCAACAGAAAACCTTACAAGAACCGCTACATCCCATATCTTTCTATTCAAAAACAATGACTCCAGCTGAAAGAAATTATGCTATTGGGGATAAGGAGTTGTTGGCAATCCGCCGATCTCTAGAGCATTGGAGGCATCTCCTGGAAGGAACTAAACTACCAATCAATATCTTCACAGATCATAAGAACCTCCAGTACCTCCAAAGGAATAAAACACTCTCGGCTCGTCAAGTACGAAGGAGCCTTTACTTCGATCGATTCAATTTTAACATCATTTATAGGCCTGCAGAAAAAAACGGCAAGGCAGATGCCTTATCTCGCATCCCTAATAAACCTACACCCTTGCACACTAGGACTTCTATTGTTCCTCCAGAGTGTTTTATCGGGTTGTCCATCCCATTACTTGATGAACTCAAGGATTACTGTAGGAATGTACCTCTTTCCCCAGAACCCAATCTCTTAAAAACCTCTGGAATATACTATCACGGGGATAAAATTTATTTGCCCTCTCATATGAGATTACAACTATTACAGTCAACACATGATTCACCCCTTGCTGGACACCCTGGTGTCCGACGGACCATGGAGCGAATAAAACGCAGTTTCTGGTGGCCTGAGATGAAAACAACTGTTCAAAACTACATCAAGACGTGCAAGGTTTGTGCCACTTCCAAACCTGAGAGGAAACCACCGTATGGACTCTTAATGTCCATTCCTGTTCCACAGAAACCCTGGGAACGTGTGTCAATGGACTTCATCGTTGATTTGCCCCCATCCAACAAACAAACAACTATTTTTGTAGTCATAGATCTATTCACTAAAATGGCTCATTTCGTTCCCTATCACAAGGTCCCTTCCTCCTCTGAAACAGCTCATCTTTTTATCGACCACATAGTTAAGTTACATGGCATACCCCCCATCTTGACAACTGATAGGGGATGTCAATTCACTTCGAAATTCTGGACCAAGATATGTGAGTTGACTAAAATGGACCACCGTTATACCACAGCATTTCACCCACAGACCAATGGTCAAGCTGAGAGACTCAATCAATGGCTCGACCATTACCTCAGATGTTACTGTTCATACCATCAAACAGACTGGATAAAATTCCTCTCTATGGCTGAGTTCGCATATAACAACTCAATTAACTCCTCTACAAAGATGACACCGTTTTATGCGAACTACGCTTATCATCCGGATTTCCCACTGTCAAAAAATGGGTCACCTGATTCGCCATTAGTTGACGATTTATGTAACACCCTACAAGAAAATTTCAAGCATATAAAAGAAAATATCTTAAGCGCTCAACATACTCAGAAACATTACTACGATCTTCGTCGAAGGAAACCACCAACCTATTCTATAGGAGACTTAGTGTGGCTTTCCACAAAAAATCTGAAGCTTCAGATCCCTTCAAAAAAGTTAGCCACTCTTTTTATTGGACCTTTTCCCGTTCAGAAAATTGTAAATGAAAATGCTATACGATTGCAGTTACCTGCAACAATGAAGATACATCCTACTGTCCACATATCTTTGGTAAAACCTTACATAAGGACAAGAGATGAGCAGGTATTACTCCCACCAACTGATCCCGGACTAGCTTTGGATGAATATGAGGTTGAGTCAGTTTTAGATTCCAGATATCACAAAGGAGTCTTGCAGTATCTGGTGAGATGGAAAAACTACTCGGTGGATGAGGACTCTTGGGAACCTGTTTCCAATTTAAATGCTCCTCGTTTGATCTCTGTTTTTCATCGCAGACACCCTGAACGTCCTCGTCCTCTCGCTGTGGAACAGCGACCCTGAGAGGGGGGTCATGTCAGGGTTTCTCGCTGTCTCTTTAAGGATTATTCATCTCCCTGCTGCTGATTGGTTACACCTCCTTTAAAACAGGTGCTCTCCCAACACACCTTGCTCAGTATTCTGGAAACCTAGCCTAAATTAGGTGTGATACAAGCTTGATAAATATAAAGTTGTAATTTATTCACTGATTCATATTTTCCTCTTTCAGCATTTCTACTATCTCCCAAAAACGGATTACAGAGGTCTTTCTTCCTTCCTGTATTACAAGCTGCCGTGAAGCACTAACTACTGAGCTGCTGATTTTGCTGTGTGCTACAGTTCACTATTGGGACAACCAGACTGCAGGTAAATTCGGGACTTCCACTAACAACTTGCTTTCTTATTTTACTTACCCGGTAAGTCTCAAGAACTGCTGTACCGGACTGACGTGACATCACTTCCGGTTCTCCCGGACACATTGCTGTGATTACCGAGCAGGGAAGCTCGCAGAGGAACGGATCAGTATTCAATTCATTGGACATTCAGGTACATTTGAGATCTGTTACTTACATTTAACCTCTTGATAAGATACATATGCCGGAAGCCTTCTTGACACTTTTGTTGCTGAATCAGTGTTTGTTTAACACACGGAACTGACTGCTTGTTTTGTAATTACACTGGGATTAATTTATCTCTCCAACATCCCTGCAATATACTACTAAGTAACTGTTTGGACCAACAGCAGAGGAACTGTGTTTTTGTTAAAGAGACTTTCCTTTAGTTCTTGCTGGAAAGTTAACCTGTGTTTAACACCTGTTACCTTTTTTTTCATATCATCTCTCATTGTAATACAGTTCTAAGAGAGCTAGAATCATCTCTTTCTCTCAACCAATTACTGTGTAACAACTATACAGTATTAAGAAAATATTAATATCACTGATAAAAAAAGGATCTCCTCTTCCCATAGGGGATCCACTACATTAGTGAAAACAATCTATCATTTTAACCTGCAGTTGTGTTCCACATTTATAGTTGTATCGTTATAACAGTATACTGTCCCTTTAACTATGTATGAAAACAGAGAAACTGCAAAGCAGAAAAAAAATGTCAGCAGATGCTCTAGACTGATGAGTCAAAATTTGAATCAGAATGAAACAAGCTGGAATCAATGGCTGAGAGACCCAGCTCACCACAGGCCTTTACTGGAGCACTGGACGTAAACACAGTGTACAAACAAAGGCCAGGGGTAAGAAAACAATGAGGCTAAATTTAGTAGCTGAACTCTCTCTATTACTTTAATCAGCTCCTACAAAACAAACAACCATTAAGCACTAGAAAGTAATTTCTCCTAGCCAAGTGCCTGTTATGACAGTGCAAGTGTACCTGGAAGAACTGATGCTGTTTTAAAGACAAAGGATTGGTCACACCAAATATTCATTTGATTTCAATTTTTCTTCTGTTTACTCACCTTGCATTTTGTTAATGATAAAAATTAACTATGAACATTTCTAATTTTGAAAGCATTCTTACTGTATAGCATTTTTTCACACCTGCTTAAAACATTTGCACAGTGCTGTATATGTATTTCATTTTGAGTATGCCTTTAATTTCTTTTTTGTTTTAAAGTGTTTAATAAAATAATTATTTTTTTACATTTAAGCTTGAGTTGCAGAAGATGAAGGTATAGTATTGCCCTGCTTTATTACCTCAAGCCTCATAAATGACCAGCAGAAGGAGGGATACAAACTTGCCTTGCATAGGAGGGAACAGCATATTTGTCTGGGACTGACTTTCCTTATGATAACAACAAGAAACTAGTGAATAAAAAGCTCACTCAGGGGGGGCGTATCTGGGCAGCGGCCATGACTGGTCGATAAACTAGCAGCTCTACATCCAGTTGGACAATCTTCCAATTATCCATTGCTAATTTAAGTATTGTCTCTTTTGAAAGGTCAGATAAGTGTTTCTGAACTGACACAGCACCGAAAGATATGACTATTAACCTTCTACGCCTAAGCTAGAGCCCTTGACTGGACTGTTGGATGTCAAGGTGGAGACCTGATCTCACCGACTTCTAACACCCCCCCCAGGTCATACGGGTAGAGCAGCTCTAAGGAAGCTGCTAATACTGTGCCACCTTCGTTTAACGCATTCCTAATCTCAACTCTGTTGAACTTAAATAATGTCTGTCCAATTGACCCTGGAAACAGCGCTTCTATCATGGAGTCAGTAGAGGCATGGGAGACCAAACTTCAATCGCTACTAGCGGAGCACTTCGGCAGCCTGGAGAAGCAGCTGAGTACAGTGATAATTCAATTTAAACTGACAGGTGGTTGACTTGTCTCCTATGATAAGACACATGTGGAGAAGAATACAAACTTGGAGCCGGTGTCTACGCCAGAATACAACATACCATTCCCTCAGACAGATCCAACCCCGACAGCCATAGAGAAAGTATGCTTGCTCCTCTTTGACAAGCGGAGTCCTAAGGCAATTGCAAGGGGCGCTGATATTGGGGCACTGGGCTGGAAGAAGTCAGGTAAAAGCTCTGATCGACTACAATTCCCCAAGGCGAAAAGTCGCAAAGTACCGGAGAATAAAAGGGCGGACAAAATGGTGATGCACAAATTCTGATATCGACCAGACGCAAACTTCAAAGAGGGAGGACGGGCCTTTTCCAGAGTCAAGTGAGCCATATGCTGCGCAACAGAAACCTGCTACGAGCACCGCACCCCCTACTTGTTTCAGCTCGTTTGGACAATGGTGGAGACTTATACAACAAAAGACTGTTCTCAAATCTTATGAGTCTCCTGAGCTACTTTTCTTATGAAATATCCAGGAACACTATTAACATCCGACACCCCTGGAATAACTTGCAACGGATATGTCTCTGGCAGAGCCCAAATCGTTCTGGAATTGGCTAGATCGCATGAACTTTACTGGACTACATTTGTTTTTTGTCTAGTTTGGTATGCATCTTATTCTTTTAATATACAATGGTTAAGTGTATCTCTGTGTACTTTCTGCTCACATAAGGTTTATTTAGACGATCCATCCTTAGACATAACTTGTCAAACGTTCAAACTCTAACTAGAGTACTTGCTGCAGTTCATAATGTCACTTAAGTATATCCTATATCAAAAATGTACAATACCCTCCTACTCAGGCCTTAACGGTTTTTATTTTCTGTTATGCTTATTCTGCAATAATTGAGGTTTGGGGGGATTGTGTCTTTTGCCCATGTCTTTTGGTCCAATGCATCTTTAATCTCTATCTCTTTCTCCAATGTCATGTCACCCTATGGCCTCATTTTCAGCGGCCAAGACAGTGAGGTGCATTCAACTATAGACTGACTAGAAAGGGTAAATATTATAGCGAATGGGCGTTTAAACATTAGACATGATTTCAATTACATCTCAGGTAAATGTGTTTACTAGATGTTCCTCATTTAAGACAACGTTCAAAGCTATGTAGCAAACATACCAAAAGTAACTAGTGTTAGCTATTGTCTCCCTGCTGCCAGAGTGGAGTCAGTAAGATGTTTTGGAAAATACTCTTAGCAGGCTGGTACTGATTATTATTCTGCAGCTCTAGTGCTCTTGTTTTGGGTTACACTCTAGATTTCCATAGTTTTTTTGCAGAGAGCCTTATCTTCTTTGTAATAAGTTTATTCTCACATGTTTATATTTCATGCTCTCCCTGATTTAAGTCTTTGCTTGACAGGTATAGACTAAATAATTGTCTCACATTACTTTGTTAAGAGAGCTAATTATATTGTCTAATAGTTTTTTATTTCTTATTTGTATCACAGCGGCACAGTATTATACATTCTGGCAGAGGGTCCACATTCAACCCTATGTTATAGTCCTCCATACTTTGGTTCACTATATTTTTAAGTCCACAAGTGGCTTAGTATTTTTTGAGGCTTCCATATCACAGTATAAAGGAAATTATCTACTGTGGGTCCCCACTATGTGTTAAAATTAGATTACAGCTCCAGTTGGGGGATGGCCCACAATACCCACATGCAAGAGCATACTGTGTTTAGTTTATAAACTAAGAAAACTGAGGTTCACTATTGGGATCCATAAGTGGCCCCCTAAAGTTTATGGTAGTCTTCAGTAGCTTTGTTTCTTTTATAACTCTAAGAGGTCCAAGAGTGGCCTCATATTTAGAAGACTTACAGCTCACTTGACAAGCAGGATGTTCGCCATTTAGACAAACTAATGCTCTATGATTATGGTAAACAAAACTTGTCCAATTGATAATTTGATGTGCATAAGTTAATTATCTTGCTTTGTTTTTTTGTTTTTTTCTGCATAAAAAAAGCTCACTCAGTTTATCCCTTAGTATATAAATTGCAGTCCACTCTGTAAAGCAGTGTATATCCAAGCAATGGAATTAAAGTATCCACTTGTTTGTATATATGTATGAGAAATTAGTTCTCAAAGTGCTGTAGCAGTCAGTAGAGTTTGAGACAGTTTAAATCCCAAATGTTGCAGTTGTCACTTTACACTTCACTAATCTTCGAGGTGTTGATAAATCTGTGTTTTTCAAGTAGAGGCATACATCTTATCGCCTGCTCCATCACTTTCAGACTTAGTCCCTGGTGGTGTACGTGGATGTCAGGTATGACTTTCCTTATGCCCTAGCAGTGTGCAGCATTGTAAACGTTGACAGGTTGCTTGAATGGTGAGCTGCTAGGGGAGAATCTATCACTGTGCTCAAGGAGCAATAACAGTGTCAATTGTCTGTAAGGCAGAAATTCTATATTAGAGAAGAACTCAGGAGACAGAGAAGTACTATAATGAGCCCCCTATAGGCGGTCCCTAAGGCAACCACTTAGGTGTCAGTGCCTGCACCAGCTCCGATCCCACCAGTGATGGTTGCCTGGAAGCCATCGCTAATTTCTCAACCAGTGCCACCACATCTTTGCCTCCTCTTTTACCCAGGAAAGTTTTATAATCTCTCTGCTAAAAGGAAAGGCTCTGGTTATGGATATTTCCAATAATGGAGAGAAATGACGCAATCCTCCAGAACTTGCAGCTCTGTTTATGACCCATATTGTTTGTCTGAATATATTGTGTGTCTCTTGAGCTTGGGTAGCAGTAATTACAAAGCTTGATATTACAATTTGTGTGTCCTCTGTTTATGATACTGTGACAACTGGCCAAGTTATGATTACCTTTGATCCCATTCATTTGTTATCCTGGAAAACTGAACAAACCTACTACTTCTGGCTGAATTGGTTACAGGTTTGTCTGATACTTCTTATACCCAGTCTTTTACATCTCCATTAAAAAATCAGACATTCAAAATAATTTCTCACAGACATCCTGTCAGGATGCCAGGAATCAGACTGAGACGAGAAGTGCAAAATAATCACACCTTAATAAATAACAAAGAAATAATAAAAAGTCCACAAGTCAGGAGTCAAAGCCAGAGCTGGTAGTTAGACAAGCCAAGTCAGGAGCCAAAGCGAGTAGTCAGACGAGCTGAGTCAGGAACCAGGAGGGACGTCAGACAGCCAGGTAATACACAGTTACAGGAACTTACAAACAGGTCTGAGACAACGCAAGGGCAAAGCATACTGAACAGAGGTCCTTTAAATAATAAGTGATGACATCACAATTCTGAGACTGCAACCTGTCTCACACGGATGATGTAATACAGTCTGGCCATAAGAGGTTGTGCAGGAAATGAGCAGCATCACACACTGCACCAGATTCAGCAAGAAAAGGTAAGCAAAATGGCTGCCAGCAGCACATGGCAAACAAAGCAGGGAAAAACCCTGACAGTACCCTCCCCTAAATGACTCCTCCTCCATGGGAGGACAAAAGGCTTATTGGGGAAACGGGCATGGAAGGCACGGAAGGAGGGCAGGAGCATGAACATCAGAGGAGGGAACCCATGAATACTCCTCAGGACCGTAGCCCCTCCAGTGAATCAAATACTGTACACGGCCCCTGGACATATGAGAGTCAATAATACTGCTGACCTCATATTCTTCATGGTTGTCAACAGAGATATGACGGGGATGAGGCAACACAGTGGTAATCTGATTACAAACCAATGGTTTCAAGAGGGAGACATGAAAAACATTGCAGATGTACATTGCAGGAGGAAGGTCAAGAGAGTAAGCCCCAGGATTGACCCGTCAGAGTATTCGAAAAGGACCAACATAACAAGGAGACAGTTTATTGGAAGGCACATAAAGGTTCAAGTTTCAAGAGGACAGCCAAACTCTCTCACCAACCTGGTAGGAAGGTGTAGGCAGACACTTACGATCAGCATGGAACCTTTGGCGTTGCATAGAACGATGAAGGCAATCCTGAATCTGCACCCACGTGGAACGGAGTTGCCGGAGATTCTCCTCCAAAGCCGGAATACCCTGAGATATGAATGAATCGGGCAACAAGGATGGTTGAAACCCATAATTCGCCATGAATGGGGATAACTGGGAGGAAGCATTAATAGCACTATTACGAGCAAACTCTGCCCAAGGTAACAGTTCCGACCAATTATTGTGGTGATCTGAGACATAGCAACGGAGGAACTGTTCCAGAACTTGATTAGACCGTTCCGCAGCCCCATTGGATTGAGGGTGATGTGCTGAGGAGAAGGAAAGCTGGATCCCCATTTGAGCACAAAAGGAACGCCAAAATCTGGAGACAAAGGGGCATATTTATCAAGCTCCGAATGGAGCTTGATGCCCTGTGTTTCTGGCGAGCCAGCAGTTATGAAGCAGCGTTCACAAAGACTGCTGCTCCATAACCTGTCCGCCTGCTCTGAGCAGGCGGACAGACATCACCGGAAATCAACACGATCGAGTATGATCGGGTTGATTGACACCCCCTGCTGGCGGCCTATTGGCCACGAGTCTGCAGGGGGCGGCGGGAGAGTATTGCTCGCCGTATTCAGCGAGGTCTGTCGGACCTGATCTGCACTGTCGGATCAGGTCCGACAGACCTTGATAAATTGGGGCCAAACTGTCTACCCTAGTCCGAGACTATCTCTTTGGGTAACCCATGTAAACGGAAGACCTCCCGGGCAAATATTGAAGCAAGCTCCTGAGCGGTAGGCAGCTTCTTCAAGGGTATGCAATGTGACATTTTAGAAAAACGGTCAACCACCATTAGGATAACAGTATTGTCATTGGAAACAGGGAGCTCGACAATGAAGTCCATGGAAAGGTGTGTCCAAGGATGCTCACCATTAGCAATAGGTTGAAGAAGACCCACAGGAAGACATTGAGGAGTCTTATTCTGTGCACAAACTGAGCAGGAGGCCACATACGCAGCAACATCAGAAGAAAGACCTAGCCACAAGAATTGTCGAGTGACTGACCAAATCATTTGGTTCTTGCCCAGGTGACCTGCGGCTTTAGGATAGTGGTAAGTGTGCAAAAGTTTAGTTTGAAGATTCTCAGGAACAAAGCATTTACCACTAGGTTTCTCAGGAGGTGCATTGGTTTGTGCAGCCAGGATCTCTTCCCCCAAGGGAGAAATCAAATTAGTATGTATGGTAGCCAATATATGATCAGGAAGTATAACTGGAGTAGGTACAGACTCTTCCTTGGACAGAGGCAAAAATTGTCGAGAGAGGGCATCAGCCCTAACATTCTTACTACCAGGCAGGTAGGAGACCACATAATTAAACCGAGACAAAAATAGCGCCCATCTGGCCTGTCGGGGCGACAAACGTTTTGCTTCAGATAGATAAGTTAAATTCTTGTGGTCAGTAAGAATGAGCACTGGTATGCTAGTACCCTCGAGAAGATACCTCCTTTTCCTTGAATGCCAAAATGATGGCCAGTAAGTCTCTGTCACCAATTTCATAATTGCACTCCGCTGGAGACAATTTCTTAGAGAAGAAACAGCAAGGATGCAAGGAACCGTCAGGCGTAGGACGTTGAGACAAGAGGGCACCTACTCCAGTCTCAGACGCATTGACCTCAAGAATGAAAGGCAGGACAGGGTTAGGATGAGCCAGTACGGGAGCAGCAGCAAAGGCAGTCTTAAGACTATCAAAGGCCTTAATTTGCAAAGGTGACCAATGGAGTGGATCATTCTCTTTACCGGTCATGTCTGTGATAGGTTTGACCAAGAAAGAAAAGTTTTTAATAAACATTCTATAGTAATTGGCGAAGCCCAAAAAATGTTGAATAGAGCGAAGATCAACTGAGCAAGGCCACTGCAGAACTGCAGACAACTTTTCAGGATCCATGGAAAACCCTGCAACAGAGATCACATAACCTAGGAAGGTTACTTGAGTCTGATGGAATTCACATTTCTCGAGTTTACAAAACAGGCCATTCTCACGTAGTCTCTGAAGTACCCATGTGACATCAGAACAATGAGCCTCAAGTGTGGGTGAGTGTATGAGGATGTCGTCTAAGTACACCACTACACACTGTTGCAACATATCTCGTAGGACATCATTAATAAATTTCTGAAAAACAGCAGGAGCATTACATAGGCCAAAGGGCATTACAAGATATTCATAATGCCTGCTCCTGGTGTTAAATGCTGTTTTCCATTTGTGGCCCTCCTTATTCCTAACGAGATTGTACGCTCCTCTCAAATCAATTTTAGAAAAGACCGTAGCTCCCTTGAGGCGGTCAAAGAGTTCTGTAATGAGCGGAATAGTGTAAGCATTCTTAATGGAAACATGATTAAGACCCCTATAATCGATGCATGGTCTTAACTCACCACCCTTTTTCTTCACAAAGAAGAAGCCAGCCCCTGCAGGAGAGCAGGATTTGCGGATGATCCCCAGCGACAGAGCATCGGCAACATACTCCTCCGTAGCACAATTCTCTGCAACAGACAGAGTGTAAACCGGGCCCGAGGAGGAATGGCTCCGGGTTGCAGGTCTATGGCACAATCGTAAGACCAGTGAGGAGGCAACGTACCGGCACGAACATTGTCAAAAATGTCTAGGAACTCTCGGTACTCCTCAGGCAATTGATATACCGAAGAAGTGCACAAGACTTTGACTGGTTTCCAAAGACAAGTGGAAATACATTGCGGAGACCATGACAAAATTTTGGACCTGCACCAGTCAAGACTGGGATTGTGCTTTTAGAGTCAGGGATAACCCAGAACATCCCGGGAAAATGCGGAGAGTTAATCACCTGGTACTGGAGGGTTTCAAAATGGAGATCCCCAACAGCCATGGATAACGGAGCGATTTTGTGAGTAAGTGGAATGGACCAAGGCAATACAGGAATGGAATTCTTTGATACAAAAGCACTGTCAATGAAATAGACCGCAGCACCGGAGTCAACAAGAGCCTGGGTGACTATGGAGGAGTCCACCCAGGAAAGGACAACTGTGACCAAAGGTTTCTCCTTTAGAGGTTCCGGAGATGAGGATAAACCACCCAAGGTCTGCCCCTAACAGGACCTTAGGTGCGAGCATTTCCCGGCCATGTAGGACAAGACTTTAAAAGGTGGCTCTGTAACCCACAATAGAGGCAGAGCCCCTCTCTCCTCCTAAAGGCCCTCTCCGCCATGGAGAGACGCATGAATCACAACTGCATCGGCTCAGCAGTACCTGGTGACTCGGGACCAGGAGGCATGGGAGGAGAGGGAGGCATGGGTGGGAACGAACATGTAGGAGACAATGGAACAGGAGGCTTCCGCAAGCGCTCCTTGAAAGAGGGCCTCTCTCTGAGTCTGATGTCAATTAGGATCAAAAAAGATACCAATGCCTCAAGATCCTCTGGTAAATATCTGACAGCAACTTCGTCTTTAATCGCATCAGAGAGCCCATGAAAGAAGGCGGCAACAAGGGCTTCATTGTTCCAACTTACTTCTGCGGCAAGCGCACGGAACTCAATGGCATACTGAGCAACAGATCTCATACCTTGCTGAATGGACATAATTCGTTTAGCAGCAGAGGAGGAGTGAGCCGGAATATCAAATACCCTTCGAAAGGAGGCCACAAATTCAGGGTAATTTGAAATCACAGGTTTATTAGTCTCCCACAAGGGATAAGCCCAGGCAAGAGCTGTGTCAGAAAGTAACGAGATGAGAAATCCCACCTTAGCTCTGTGAGAGGGAAACGCCTGAGGTAACATCTCAAAGTAAATGCCAACCTGGTTCAAAAACCCTCTACACTGAATAGGATCGCCTGCATATCACTGTGGTAGAGGTGCAGAACCGGATATGCTCCTGGTAGGACTAGGTGCAGCTGCAGAAACAGGAGCAGCCATGACTTGTGGAAAACTCTGGTCCAAATGTGCAGTGCGAGTCAGCAGGGTTTGCAGGGCTAGTGCAAATTGATCCACGGTGATCCTGTTCATCCATCCTGGAAATGATGGTAGGTAAAGGTGAATTATTAGCACCATCAGGATTCATGGCCCTTGCATAATATCAGGATGCCAGGAATCAGACTGAGACAAGTGCAAAATAATCACACCTTTATTAAAAACAAAGAAATAATAAAAAGTCCACAAGTCAAATAACAAGCCAGGAATCAAAGCCAGAGCTGGTAGTCAGACGAGCCGAGTCAGGAGCCAAAGCGAGTAGTCAGACGGGCCGAGTCAGGAACCAGGAGGGACGTCAGACAGCCAGATAATACACAGGAACAGGAACTCACAAACAGGTCTGAGACAAAACAAGCGCAAAGCATACTGAACAGTGGCCCTTTAAATAATAAGTGATGACATCACAATTCTGAGACTGCAACCTATCTCACACGGATGATGTACAACAGTCTGGCCATAAGAGGGCATGCAGGAAATGAACAGCATCACGCACTGCACCAGATTCAGCAAGAAAAGGTAAGCAAAATGGCTGCTAGCAGCACATGGCAAACAAAGCAGGGAATAAACCCTGACACATCCTCCACTTAAGAGCATTAATGGACATCATCTCGGAACACAGGGCCGACATCAGGGGGTGAATAGGGTGATTCCTGTCAGTGGCCCAGTGGGCCAGGGAGGCCCCATGAGGCAAGCACAACTATTATTATTATTTTTTTTTACATTTTGGCACCCACCAGAGGGTGCTACCACAGAGTGCTATTGAGTGCGGGAAATGTAATTACAAGGAGTAAAGCATTAGCATTTGAGAAGATTTTTGAGTGTGCATTAAACCACTATGCACAGTGTGAGGCAGACTTGGCACTTCAGTTTGAACAGTGTGTGTCTGAGTCAGGCGGCAGATCACTTTAATGTGCAGAGTAGGTATGACTTGTTTTTTATTTATTTGTGCAATTTTATATTGTAACTTCAGTGTGGTAGTTGTTTGGTGGGGCCAGGGGTCCATAAAAACACATTTTTTGGCAATATGCAGCAGTGTATTTATGATTATTTGGCAATGCTGTAGAAATTCTATATTTAAAACCATGCAGAAATGTTTCCTCCTCAATACACAAATGGTAGGTGCCCTTTTGGCAGATAGGATTTTTTTTTATCTTTAGGGTGTGTAAACTTGCAGCTTTAGGGTTTGTAAACTTGCATCTTTAGGATATGTAATCTTGCATTCGCTGACTGAGCTTGCTTAGTGTCTTACTGGCATTTTTGCTGGCCTATAACTTTGCATTTATTAACCCCTGCCAAGGTGGTAAGCCAATAGTAGACTTTAATAAGTGTGTAGCTACCAATCACTGCCCTATATTCGGCTCAGGATAGTATGTATTTTTCCTCTCAAGAACTGATTTTATATATGTGTTTAACCCCTTTCATTTGATTAAAGATTCCGGCCTAGATTTGGAGTTCGGCGGTAAAAGGGCTGTTAACGCTCCGCGGGTTTTTTTCTGGCCGCACCATAAATTTAACTCTGGTATCGAGAGTTCAAACAAATGCTGCGTTAGGCTCCAAAAAAGGAGCGTAGAGCATATTTACCGCAAATGCAACTCTCGATACCAGAGTTGCTTACGGACGCGGCCGGCATCAAAAACGTGCTCGTGCACGATTCTCCCATAGGAAACAATGGGGCTGTTTGAGCTGAAAAAAAACCTAACACCTGCAAAAAAGCAGCGTTCAGCTCTTAACGCAGCCCCATTGTTTCCTATGGGGAAACACTTCCTACGTCTGCACCTAACACTCTAACATGTACCTCGAGTCTAAACACCCCTAACCTTACACTTATTAACCCCTAATCTGCCGCCCCCGCTATCGCTGACCCCTGCATTACACTTTTAACCCCTAATCTGCCGCTCCGTAAACCGCCGCCACCTACGTTATCCCTATGTACCCCTAATCTGCTGCCCTAACATCGCCGACCCCTATGTTATATTTATTAACCCCTAATCTGCCCCCCACAACGTCGCCGACACCTGCCTACACTTATTAACCCCTAATCTGCCGAGCGGACCTGAGCGCTACTATAATAAAGTTATTAACCCCTAATCCGCCTCACTAACCCTATCATAAATAGTATTAACCCCTAATCTGCCCTCCCTAACATCGCCGACACCTACCTTCAATTATTAACCCCTAATCTGCCGACCGGAGCTCACCGCTATTCTAATAAATGTATTAACCCCTAAAGCTAAGTCTAACCCTAACACTAACACCCCCCTAAGTTAAATATAATTTTTATCTAACGAAATAAATTAACTCTTATTAAATAAATGATTCCTATTTAAAGCTAAATACTTACCTGTAAAATAAATCCTAATATAGCTACAATATAAATTATAATTATATTATAGCTATTTTAGGATTAATATTTATTTTACAGGCAACTTTGTAATTATTTTAACCAGGTACAATAGCTATTAAATAGTTAAGAACTATTTAATAGTTACCTAGTTAAAATAATAACAAATTTACCTGTAAAATAAATCCTAACCTAAGATATAATTAAACCTAACACTACCCTATCAATAAAATAATTAAATAAACTACCTACAATTACCTACAATTAACCTAACACTACACTATCAATAAATTAATTAAACACAATTGCTACAAATAAATAAAATTAAATAAACTATCTAAAGTACAAAAAATAAAAAAGAACTAAGTTACAGAAAATAATAAAATATTTACAAAGATAAGAAAAATATTACAACAATTTTAAACTAATTACACCTACTCTAAGCCCCCTAATAAAATAACAAAGCCCCCCAAAATAAAAAATTCCCTACCCTATTCTAAAATACAAATATTACAAGCTCTTTTACCTTACCAGCCCTGAACAGGGCCCTTTGCGGGGCATGCCCCAAGAATTTCAGCTCTTTTGCCTGTAAAAAAAAACATACAATACCCCCCCCCCAACATTACAACCCACCACCCACATACCCCTAATCTAACCCAAACCCCCCTTAAATAAACCTAACACTACCCCCCTGATGATCTTCCTACCTTGTCTTCACCATGCCAGGTTCACCGATCCGTCCTGGCTCCAAGATCTTCATCCAACCCAAGCGGGGGCTAGACATCCACTGAAGAAGTCCAGAAGAGGGTCCAAAGTCTTCCTCCTATCCGGCAAGAAGAGGACATCCGGACCGGCAAACATCTTCTCCAAGCGGCATCTTCTATCTTCTTCCATCCGATGACGACCGGCTCCATCTTGAAGACCTCCAGCGCGGATCCATCCTCTTCTTCCGACGACTAGACGACGAATGACGGTTCCTTTAAGGGACGTCATCCAAGATGGCGTCCCTCGAATTCCGATTGGCTGATAGGATTCTATCAGCCAATCGGAATTAAGGTAGGAATTTTCTGATTGGCTGATGGAATCAGCCAATCAGAATATAGTTCAATCCGATTGGCTGATCCAATCAGCCAATCAGATTGAGCTCGCATTCTATTGGCTGATCGGAACAGCCAATAGAATGCGAGCTCAATCTGATTGGCTGATTGGATCAGCCAATCGGATTGAACTATATTCTGATTGGCTGATTCCATCAGCCAATCAGAAAATTCCTACCTTAATTCCGATTGGCTGATAGAATCCTATCAGCCAATCGGAATTCGAGGGACGCCATCTTGGATGACGTCCCTTAAAGGAACCGTCATTCGTCGTCTAGTCGTCGGAAGAAGAGGATGGATCCGCGCTGGAGGTCTTCAAGATGGAGCCGGTCGTCATCGGATGGAAGAAGATAGAAGATGCCGCTTGGAGAAGATGTTTGCCGGTCCGGATGTCCTCTTCTTGCCGGATAGGAGGAAGACTTTGGACCCTCTTCTGGACTTCTTCAGTGGATGTCTAGCCCCCGCTTGGGTTGGATGAAGATCTTGGAGCCAGGACGGATCGGTGAACCTGGCATGGTGAAGACAAGGTAGGAAGATCATCAGGGGGGTAGTGTTAGGTTTATTTAAGGGGGGTTTGGGTTAGATTAGGGGTATGTGGGTGGTGGGTTGTAATGTTGGGGGGGGGTATTGTATGTTTTTTTTTACAGGCAAAAGAGCTGAAATTCTTGGGGCATGCCCCGCAAAGGGCCCTGTTCAGGGCTGGTAAGGTAAAAGAGCTTGTAATATTTGTATTTTAGAATAGGGTAGGGAATTTTTTATTTTGGGGGGCTTTGTTATTTTATTAGGGGGCTTAGAGTAGGTGTAATTAGTTTAAAATTGTTGTAATATTTTTCTTATCTTTGTAAATATTTTATTATTTTCTGTAACTTAGTTCTTTTTTATTTTTTGTACTTTAGATAGTTTATTTAATTTTATTTATTTGTAGCAATTGTGTTTAATTAATTTATTGATAGTGTAGTGTTAGGTTAATTGTAGGTAATTGTAGGTAGTTTATTTAATTATTTTATTGATAGGGTAGTGTTAGGTTTAATTATATCTTAGGTTAGGATTTATTTTACAGGTAAATTTGTTATTATTTTAACTAGGTAACTATTAAATAGTTCTTAACTATTTAATAGCTATTGTACCTGGTTAAAATAATTACAAAGTTGCCTGTAAAATAAATATTAATCCTAAAATAGCTATAATATAATTATAATTTATATTGTAGCTATATTAGGATGTATTTTACAGGTAAGTATTTAGCTTTAAATAGGAATTATTTATTTAATAAGAGTTAATTTATTTCGTTAGATAAAAATTATATTTAACTTAGGGGGGTGTTAGTGTTAGGGTTAGACTTAGCTTTAGGGGTTAATACATTTATTAGAATAGCGGTGAGCTCCGGTCGGCAGATTAGGGGTTAATAATTGAAGGTAGGTGTCGGCGATGTTAGGGAGGGCAGATTAGGGGTTAATACTATTTATGATAGGGTTAGTGAGGCAGATTAGGGGTTAATAACTTTATTATAGTAGCGCTCAGGTCCGCTCGGCAGATTAGGGGTTAATAAGTGTAGGTAGGTGTCGGCGACGTTGAGGGGGGCAGATTAGGGGTTAATAAATATAACATAGGGGTCGGCGATGTTAGGGGTAGCAGATTAGGGGTACATAGGGATAACGTAGGTGGCGGCGATTTGCGGTCGGAAGATTAGGGGTTAATTATTTTAAGTAGCTTGCGGCGACGTTGTGGGGGGCAAGTTAGGGGTTAATAGATATAATACAGGGGTCGGCGGTGTTAGGGGCAGCAGATTAGGGGTACATAAGTATAACGTAGGTGGCGGTCGGCAGATTAGGGGTTAAAATTTTTAATCGAGTGTCGGCGATGTGGAGGGACCTCGGTTTAGGGGTACATAGGTAGTTTATGGGTGTTAGTGTACTTTAGGGTACAGTAGTTAAGAGCTTTATAAACCGGCGTTAGCCAGAAAGCTCTTAACTCCTGCTATTTTCAGGCGGCTGGAATCTTGTCGTTAGAGCTCTAACGCTCACTGCAGAAACGACTCTAAATACCGGCGTTAGGAAGATCCCATTGAAAAGATAGGCTACGCAAATGGCGTAGGGGGATCTGCGGTATGGAAAAGTCGCGGCTGTAAAGTGAGCGTTAGACCCTTTAATCACTGACTCCAAATACCAGCGGGCGGCCAAAACCAGCGTTAGGAGCCTCTAACGCTGGTTTTGACGGCTACCGCCGAACTCTAAATCTAGGCCTCCGTGTTTCTTAATCCCAACCATTAAGAAGTCAGATACTGAACAGCATAAGAAAGATAATACTTTAAATCTGACATTTTATGTTTCCTTGAGGTCTGGAATTGAGAAACTCTAAAGTAGGGCATTGTCTTATTGTAGTTTTAAGTCCCTTTAAGTTACCAAGATGAATGATGCAGACATTACCAAACCTTAAAATTGATAAATATGAATACATTGTTTTCTTATATTGTTAAAATGCTAGAATATAAATCACTGATTTATTCTTTATATATAACACTCAAGGTTTTATAAGCATAGTACAGTGATAGATAAGGAGAACGCTGTATAAATAGAGATCAGATAAAGAGGTATGATTTTCCTGCAATCTCAACCCATTTGATTGAGTTCTGGTGTAAAATAGCTGAAACAACTATTTAATATACAAAAATAAACCTAAATGACTAATTATCCATGCATGTTAAACTCTTCAGCAAGCATGATAATTAATTGTAAGCACATTAAACCAATGTTACAATACACTGTCCCTTTAATTTGTCACTATCAAAGAAGATAAGATAAGCATACTCTTTTTTTAAGTTGTTTATTAGTAAGCATCACTTTGTTAGAAGAGTTTTACAAGTTTGTAAATTGTTTTAAAACATATAGGGCCAGATTACAAGTGGTGCACTATTTGGCACTTTTGCACTTGCGCAAACACTGCCTGAACTTAACTTTTAACGTGTGCAGAATAGTACTTGAATTAAAAGTAAATTGTTTGTGCGCTAGTGAAAGCCAACTCATGCTAACTCTAGGACTTCAGATATCGCGATCGTGTTAACTTCTTCCCCTATACTTCAATGGAGCATGCAAACGAAAAAAACACTTAACACTTATAGCTTGCGCACTAACCCGACACTCATTAGACCAACTGTGATAACCCGAAGGTAGTAATTTATATTTTAGATTCCATTTTTCTTCCAATAGAAGAAAATGTTCTATTTATTTAAAAAAAAAAAATATATATATATATATATATATATATATATATATACACAAAGTCATGGCCAAAAATATTGGCACCACTGCATTTCTGTCAGATAATGCTCCACTACGCCCAGAAAATTGTTGCAATTACAAATGTTTAGGCATTGTCATGTTTATTTCTTTTGTTTGTATTGGTATGACACAAAAAAGTGGAGAAAAAAAAAGCTAAAGCTGACACATTCCACGCAAAACTCCAAAAATGGACTGGACAAAATTATTGGCACCTTCAATTTAATATTTGGTAGCACACCCCTTGGAAAAAAAACACAACACTTATAGCTTGCGCACTAACCCGACATGCATTAGACCAACTGTGATAACCCGAAGGTAGTAATTTATATTTTAGATTCCATTTTTCTTCACATAGAAGAAAATGTTCTATTTATTTAAAAAAAATAAAAATAATATATATATATACAAATACAAAATTTGTTTATTTAGCACACCTTACAAAAAGTTTAAATCAACATCTGGGAGTGCTGCCAATATGACCCAGTAATTACACAAACAAAGAGGTATCAGCGCACATCCATTTTCAAAAGCACAACATATTTTTTACTGCTGCAAAAAATTGCCTGCATATACATCAAGAGACAACTATTCTTTTTTAAAAATATTGGGAACTTAGTCACACAATATGGCCATATTTTGCTTAGCCAGTCACCACTTCCAAGGTGCCCCAATTCGACTGGTCCTACTCTAGTATGTGCGCTGATACCTCTTTGTTTGCACTCCCAGATGTTGATTTAAACTTTTTGAAGGTGTGCTAAAAAAACAAATTTTGTATTTGTATTTAAAATTACCAGCGAGACTGACCATCTCCCATTGGTTTAAGCACCCCACCCAAGTTCAGGTGTGCTCATAACAGTGTTAAAGAGTTGTGAATAAAAAGCCAGGGAGTCTCATTCTATAATGAAGAGTAAAAGCAGGAATGTTTTAGCCCTCTGTGGCACAAGGACTTAGAGTAGGACCAGTCGAGGCATAAATAGCAACAAGATTAGTGATTTTCACTTTTGAACCAGTAAACCAAAATAAGCAAAATTAATTGAAGTAATTTCTAAAGAAAGCAATGGCCATATGGAGGGAAACCTCTTAAATGAAAAGACAATCTCTAAAGAAATACAGTATTGTGTTCTAAGAATGTGTAAAACATCTTTTATCCTAATTGAAATATATGTGAGTGCATAGATACTAAGGAACTAGTTTCCACAGCAACCGTATCTAAGTGAGGCTTGTTCAAACAGAAACCCAGTAAGATACAATTTTAGACATTTGACAATGGTACTCATAAAGAGCTGGGACAAACATAATGCATGAATTTAATAAAGCAAATAAAAGAGGATCAAATAACAAGCTTCATATAGATTTAGATATGTTCTCTTGCTGTGAATCTCAGGATGAGGCCATTTCTAGTACTGTTTACTTCCCACAAGCGGGTTTTGTTAAAATGAGAACAGCAATACAAATAGGTGTCAGAGTAGATACATTACAGGGACAGGCACAAAGAAGTCGCGACTCAAGGTGCAAAAATAACAGGAAATGAGACATAAGCTATTTCTGTCATTAATTAGAAAACTCTGTATTAGTTGTCCACTTAGAGGAAAGTTATGATTAACAATATTAAAATACAGAATATGGTTTCTTTGATGTAAGCTCACTATTTGTAATTTATTTATTTGTATGCTCACTTTTGAATACCTGTATATTGTGCCGTTGTAATAGCATTACTAACACTTTTGTTCTTGGTTTTATTGTTTTAAAAGTTTGAAAAATGGTTAATTGCCTTCCATATAAATAGGAACATTATCCTAAGGAAGGCATGTCTGATTAAGCACCTGTAGGGGGCGCGAAATGCGTCAGACACATACCTATGCTCTTACCTCTCATGTCTGCCACGTAATTATTATGCGTTTTTAATTATGTGAAATAAAGCTTCCAGTTTTTATTTTTGCACCTTGAATCGCAACTTCATTGTGCCCATACTACTGTTGGCAAGCCTGATTCCTCGCATACTAGTGACTCCAAGCCTGGTACAACACTCCGGATATACGTGCACCCTCAGCATGCAGCATGTGACTTCCTGGAGCCACGGCAAGTGCAACGGAACATTACTGGGACAGTAAGATCAAAATTTTTGATTCAGACAGAGAATGCAATTGTATTTCTAATATTTACTTTGCTCTATTGGTATCCTTGTTTAAGAGCATACTTAGGTAGGCTTAGGAGCAGCAATGCACCTTTGGAAGCTAGCTGCTGACTGGTGGCTGCACATTTATGCCTTTTGTAATTGTCTCACCTTAAAGAAGTAAATTAGAAAGTTTTTTTTAAATTGTATGATCATGAAAGAAAAAAAATGTGTTTCAAGTCTCTTTAATAAAAGCTGTCAACTATTATTCTCTTATTTCTAGACAGATTATGGCTGGTGTTACAACCCTTTTAACAAGCAAATAGATGCATAATAGCAAGTTACATAACTATAATGGGTACTACTACTATGATTTTCAGACCATAGAAACAAATTTGTGCAGAGAAAATCATTAAACAAAACAAGAAAAAAATATTTAAAAAGTAGCACACGAGTAAAGCAATGCAGAAATTGAGCTATTAAAGGAACAGAAAAGTCAAAATTAAACATTTATATTTCAGATAGAGCATATAATTTAAAACAACTTTCCAATTTACTTCTATTATAAACATTTTCTCAGTTCTCTTGATACCCTTTGTTAAGGAGTAATCCTGGGGGCCTGATGATCTAAAGCTCTCCGCTAAGGTAATATGATCTAAAATGGTCTTCCATCACTGCAAGATAACCTAGAAAAATTCGTAAAAAGCAGCTTTTGCTATACGTGTCCAACCGTGGCCGGACTTTTAGCCGACGGACATTTGGTCGAAACACAAGTGGCTGTCACATAACAGTCCGGCCACGAGATAGATAGATTTGATAGATAGATAGATACATAGAGTAGATAGATAGATTAATAGATGCAATAGATACATTTCATAGATACGATAGATAGATAGATAGATTTGATAGATAAATAGATAGATTTGATAGATAGATAGTTTCCCAGACAGAGAATTACAAAACGTGCGGCCTTGGACCCATGGTAAGGTTCCCAGAAGCAGTTGCGGTGCCCGAGGCTCTGATTAGAACAGAGCACTCTGGAACGTATCTGCCCTCGGCCGAAATCGGAACATTCTTTAGCTTTCTGTCTGTCAGCCAAATGTCCGTCGGCCAAATGTCCGTCTGCCAAATGTCCTTCTGCATTTTGTCAGAGCACAGTGTCCAACAGGCATTCCCTGCATTTCTGTATGTGGAAAGACAATGCCAGTACAATACAGCACAGCATGACTTGAGAGTTCTGCTGCATTTACACATTGTGCTTTCTATTTTAAATCACTGTACACTTCAGATTAAATGTTATCGCATTTAAAATTTGCACTTTCTATTTTGTATTTTATTTTTATACAGCAGTGTATTTAGATTGTGATTTTATAAATTCCGATTATGCCTTCACAGTTTCTGTGCAACTTTAACAAATTAGGAACATACTTTGTATATTTTTGTGTATCTTTTACAAATTACATTGCACTTTACATTTCTTCTATTTCCCAGTAAGCTTCATTACTCTCTATGGGCCACATGATCAAACTTTTCTAGTTTGGAGAGAAATTATCATGCATACTTCACAGAAACTGAAATCATTTAATTTTCTAGGAAAAAGGGGTAAAACTTGGAGTCGAGAGATGATAGATGCCTTCCATAAAAAGTAATGAAGCTCTCTGGGATACAACATTTCACATAAGAGAAAGAAGGTAACTAGAGAACACATGGGCCATTATTAAGGACCGGTTTGCATCAATTACAAATTAAACTGTCTATATTTTAGTATATATTACTTTTCTGTAAGTTAAAATAAGTGCATTGTGAATTTTGAGCAAACTTCACCTACATACAGCTGGCAAAATAAATCAGCGAGAGCAGCTTGTTTAAAATACTTACATAATTTCAAAGGAATTGTGAGAGACACATACCCTGGGAACTCCTCTGTTCAGCCCTGGGGACTACCCGGTCCCTCCCACTTTTTGAAACTGTCAGTTTTAGTTTAGAGCAAATACATAGTGCAATGTAATATGTAAAAGATATACAGAAATATACAAAGTATGATCCTTGTTTCTTATGTAATAAAAATATATGTATATGTAATATATGTAATATACATGTAACCAGTCCAGTTTGAGACTGCAGTCCATTTCCATGTTTTGCATGTGTCTAGGTAATTTACATAAGGCCTTTGCTCCCCTTGTTTGTATTTCAGTGTGTTAGAATATATAGATTGTGTGGCTGTAGGTTGGGGCCCAGGAAGCAAGATACCTTAACATGGTCCTTTGCTTAAACCATTTGGCCAAATGCTGTAACTAACTCTTCCATGTTTGCTTGAATCTTGCTATGTGCTTGCAAGAGAGTGCCAGACTTTCTGTGTGTTGTGTTGATAATTTTGCTTTGTAATTTTCCCGGGCTTTGCACCCAGGTTGATCAGGGGTTAACTGCCTGACTTGCTGGGAGCTCAACTATTTACACTGCGGTACTGATATGTATATGTATTTTTTTTAGCACGTATATACCCCTAGGTATTACAAGCATTAATAAAGTATGGTAATTTTTTTCTTTTAACTGTTTGTGTTAGAAAGTTCTGATAAACTAAGATACTAAGGGGTTAATAATATATGGGGTTACCTACTGTTTGTGTTATTTCTAATATGAGGCTAACAGGCGAGAATTGCTGACCCTTAGTCTAACTTAAAAAGTATTATGTAACATTGTCTATTACATATGATAAGCTAAAGTGGCAGAGTGTACATAAATACCCCAAAACAATTGTACTCGATTTAGGGCTTAATATATCTGTTTATTTACTTTTCATGTTTATTAGCCTAACCTAGAAAACATGATTTTTTTTTCTTTCTTCTTATTTTTTATATGTATGTGAAAAGTTAAAAGTGAGATAGCCACTTAACTCTCTGTGCAGATTCTACTAATGTTCACCCATACTAGGGTATGGTATACCTGTACATTATCTTAAACTGGAAGTTAATTGGAGAAAGGAGTTTTTTTTCTTCCTTTTATTTTTTGAAACTTAAGAAGTATTAATCATTATCATAATGCAGGCTATAAATGAGAATTGTGACATTTCAAATATTTGAGTTAAATGTAAATATAATTTTACTGTGCTTAGGGTTTCATATATTTGTTTGATATCTTAAGTAAACATTTGAGAATTACTTAGAGAGACAGGAACCTAGAAACCAAATTGGACAGGTGTTAATTAACAGATTGTACCAATAATTTGGGTTTTAAGATACCAGTGGAATAAAAGAAGTACATCTATATTTAAGTTTAAGAGGGATCTCCCTTTAATCTAAACTAGATTGAAGGTCAGGCTAGAAATATCATAAACATGAGAATGTAATAGTGAACAAAATTAAACGGTAAAAAGTTGACCCAACTGTGGATTGTTAAAAGCTTAATTAAAAATTTAACTGGTGGGGAGTATCTGAAAATAGTGATGACCGAAACGCGTAATACCGTTTTTTCTTGTGCTTGCAAGCCATTTTATGCTCTATAATTTTGTTTTATCCTGTTGCTAAAATAAATGATTATAATTTAAAGCGCTATCCTGTGCACCGCTATCTTCTGTTTTTTCTACAGTATCTGAAAATAGGCCATATAGGAAAACATCTTGTATATTGGGCTGGTTCATTTTTTATCTTTTTTTCTTTGTGGGAGTAATTGAAACAAATAGGTTCCCAAGGAAAGCATCCTGCCTATTGGTCTGGTGAACTGTTTTTTTTGTTTTGTTTTTTAGGGGTATCTAGCCACCCTGGTCTAAGGTCACAGAACACTTTTTTTCCCTTTTTTTTAAGGGAAGGGGAGGTGGGGGGGGTGTTTGATCTAGACATATTTATATGTGTTCCTTGTTCAGAGAGGAATTGCCTGGTATTTTGGCGCTGGAATGACCGTAATAGGCGGGATCAGACTGATATTCTAAAGGAAAGTTCTTCTCTGTGAAAAGCATTACTGGGCTAAAAGAAGCTGCACCCAGGTGGTAAATCGCCATAGAACAGGCTAACAATAGTATTGAGCCAGTTGTTCGCTCCTGTGAGTGTGCTTCTCTCTGTGTATATTTAGTCTCCCTATGGGAAAAAGGGGAAACCAGACGTGGACTCCTTGCTCAGTTTGCTTAGAGGAATACGGCTACACTTCACTGACGAGGCCCAATGAAGGCCGAAACGATCGTCTGGGGTTGCTGTGTTCCTTGTTCAGAGAGGAATTGCCTGGTATTTTGGTGCTGGACTGACCGCAATAGGTGGGATCAGACTAATATACTACAGGAAAGTTCTACTCTGTGAAAAGCATTACTGGGCTAAAAGAAGCTGCACCCAGGTGGTAGGTAAATTACCATAGAACAGGCTAACAATGGAGAAATAATGTGAGTCAACCAATGAATAGTCCAAGGGGATATAATACGAATGAAACCCAACATAAAAATAATGGGAACTTCAATCCCAAATTGGAGAGAAGAGGATCTTTTAGAAACGATCCAAATTCATATGGGCCAAATCAAATGATGGAACAAGAGGTACAGCAACAACGGATGTATCAACATCCGAATAAAAAACAAGCTGGACAGGGGCCCTATGAACCCTTGGGAGCTAGGCCATAACCAGAATTATAATAATAGACAAAGGGAAGGCAATGGCAGTAAACAGAATAAGATAGGACAATATTTTAAAACAAATCAAAACCATGTGAACCAGCCTTTTTTAGGGAGAGGAGAATCCCCTACGGGGAGATTGTTAAAGACAGGGGTAAGAGAAATAGAAGAGGATGCAGAGGAGGGATGGCACTCCGATCCAAAAAGGAGAAAAGAAAAAGAATGGTATTAAGGAAAGAATATGATCAAAAGTTATTTAACATTTCATCAAAAATATTAACCTTGTGCGAAGAAGAGGTACTGAAAAAGGGCCTCTCCTTCGCTCCAACAAATACCCCTAAAGAGTTTGAATTGTTTATTGACCTGCAGAAATTCACACGAAAATTAACTCTTAGGAGATTTTTCAAAAATAAGAATAAAGAAAGTAGTGAATTTGTGGCTTTTGAGGAGGTCAATAATCATTTTGATGAATCTGGAACTTCTGATACATTATTTGAATTAGGAGGAGAAGGTATTGAAGTGACTAATGAGAGTAATAACCCCTGATATTTTGGAAAAACTTCAAGAAATAGAACTCAAACTTTAGACCTAAAAGTAAACCATACAGATTTAAAGCCTCAGTCAATCTTCTTTCCCAGACAAGCTCAAGGAAATTTCAACCCAGTTTTTAATAGTCTGGTTTTGCAAGAAATGGAGAAAATTTGCAAAAAGGAATATGACTATAAAGAAAATAATTTGAGCTTGAATGAGAAAAAAGCATTAGAAAACCTGAGAAAAGATGAAAAATTAGTTATTCGGAATGCAGACAAGGGAGCGGGGATTGTCCTTCAAGATAGGGCTGATTATTTGAAAGAAGCCTATTGTTTGTTGACTAAACATATACTAAATTGAGTCGGAATTCAACAAAAATCTTCTTGGAGGCATATAATTCACTCATTAGGAAGGCCAAATACTCTTATGTACTTGACAAATCTGAATTTGAGTTCTTGCAGGTGGTAGAACCACGCATAGCAATTTTCTACCACCTGCCAAAAATTCATAAGCAACTCATTGATCCCCCAGGTAGGCCCATAGTGTGTGGGATAGGATCTCTCACAACAAAATTGTCCCAATATGGAGACAATATTCTGAGACCAATGGTGCCTTGTCTACAGTCATACATTAGAGAAAGTACAGATGTAATCACACAATTGTCCAAAATTGATTGGAAGGACGGATATATGTGGATTACTTTAGACGTCTCTTCGCTTTACACATCAATTCCACACGATTTAGGATTATAAGCAGTAGAATACTATTTTAGGAAAACTAATTACATTAGTCTAGTGCAAAGAGAATTTATTAAAGAAAGTATCAAATTCATTTTAGAGAAAAATTATTTTCTATTTGAAAATGATTTTTTTTCTACAAAAAACAGGGACCGCCATGGGTACAAAATTCGCAGCTAATTTCGCGAATTTGTATATGGGGTGGTGGGAGGAGATGTATATCTTTAAAGATAATCCACTCACCCCCCATATAGTCAAATGGTGTCGATTTATAGACGACATACTGATAATTTGACGTGGTCCAGAAAATAGTATAATGGATTTAGTAACGTATGTTAATCATAACTTACTGAATTTGAAGTTTACAGAATCCCATAGTAAAGAGAGCATAACGTTTTTAGATTTAAATTTGTCATATAGAGAATGCAGGATTATTACGAGTCTGTTCAGAAAAGAAACGGACACTAATGCATATCTACATGCAAAAAGTGGACACCATCATAAGTGGATTCAAAATATCCCGTTCAGACAATTCCAGAGAGTAAAGAGGAACTGCACGGACGAAGATACATATATAAAAGAGTCTAACAAACAGGTTTCTAAGTAAACGGTGTGATGCTTCATTGATAAAGAATGCATATACAAGAGCAAAAAACCTGAATAGATCAGATTTATTGCAGAAAAAACAATATAAGAAACCTATTAAGGATCAACCCTTATTCGTTACAAAGTATAATAGAGCCTCTAGGCAGATAGAGAAAAGTTTTGCTAAACATTGGCCAATTCTTTTACAAGATCCCGTTTTGAAAGAAGTTTTAAAAGATAGACCAAATGTAGTTTTTAGAAAAAAACAGAATGTAAAGAGTATTTTAGCTCCCAGTAAATTAAGAGAAACTGAGAAAAGAAGAAATTGGTTACAAAGAAATTCAAAGGGGTTTTTTAAATGTGGTAGGAGGGGGTGTTTAAGTTGTGCACATTGTGATCCCAATAACACCAACTTCTTATCTTTAAGGGATGAAAGGAAAAAAACATAATTTATGCTTACCTGATAAATTTATTTCTCTTGTAGTGTAGTCAGTCCACGGGTCATCCATTACTTATGGGATTATATCTCCTTCCCAACAGGAAGTTGCAAGAGGATCACCCAAGCAGAGTTGCTATATAGCTCCTCCCCTCACATGTCATATCCAGTCATTCGACCGAAACAAGACGAGAAAGGAGAAACCATAGGGTGCAGTGGTGACTGGAGTTTAAATAAAATTTAAACCTGCCTTAAAGACAGGGCGAGCCGTGGACTGACTACACTACAAGAGAAATACATTTATCAGGTAAGCATAAATTATGTTTTCTCTTGTTAAGTGTAGTCAGTCCACGGGTCATCCATTACTTATGGGATACCAATACCAAAGCAAAAAGTACACGGATGATGGGAGGGACAAGGCAGGAACTTTAAACGGAAGGAACCACTGCCTGAAGAACCTTTCTCCCAAAAATAGCCTCCGAAGAAGCAAAAGTGTCAAATTTGTAAAATTTCGAGTGTGAAGTGAAGACCAAGTTGCAGCCTTGCAAATCTGTTCAACAGAGGCCTCATTCTTAAAGGCCCAGGTGGAAGCCACAGCTCTAGTGGAATGAGCTGTAATTCTTTCAGGAGGCTGCTGTCCAGCAGTCTCATAGGCTAAACGTATTATACTACGAAGCCAAAAAGAGAGAGAGGTAGCCGAAGCCTTTTGACCTCTCCTCTGTCCAGAGTAAACGACAAACAGAGAAGAAGTTTGATGAAAATCCTTAGTTGCCTGCAAATAGAACTTCAGGGCACGGACTACGTCCAGATTATGCAAAAGTCATTCCTTCTTTGAAGAAGGGTTAGGACACAAAGATGGAACAACAATCTCTTGATTGATATTCCTGTTAGAAACTACCTTAGGTAAGAACCCAGGTTTAGTACGCAGAACAACCTTGTCTGAATGAAAAATTAGATAAGCAGAATCACAATGTAAGGCAGATAACTCAGAGACTCTTCGAGCCGAGGAAATAGCCATCAAAAACAGAACTTTCCAAGATAACAGCTTGATATCAATGGAATGAAGGGGTTCAAATGGAACACCTTGCAAAACCTTAAGAACTAAGTTTAAGCTCCACGGCGGAGCAACAGTATTAAACACAGGCTTAATCCTAGCCAAAGCCTGACAAAAAGCCTGAACATCTGGAACTTCTGCCAGACGTTTGTGTAGAAGAATAGACAGAGCCGAAATCTGTCCCTTTAACGAACTAGCAGATAAGCCCTTTTCTAAACCCTCTTGTAGAAAAGACAATATCCTAGGAATCCTAACCTTACTCCATGAGTAACTCTTGGATTCGCACCAATATAAATATTTACGCCATATCTTATGGTAAATTTTTCTGGTAACAGGTTTCCGAGCCTGTATTAAAGTATCAATAACCGACTCCGAGAAGCCACGCTTTGATAGAATCAAGCGTTCAATCTCCATGCAGTCAGTCTCAGAGAAATTAGATTTGGATGGTTGAAAGGACCCTGAATTAGAAGGTCCTGCCTCAGAGGCAGAGACCATGGTGGACAGGACGACATGTCCACTAGGTCTGCATACCAGGTCCTGCGTGGCCACGCAGACGCTACCAAAATCACCGATGGTCTCTTGATCCAGATTTAGTAGAGGGGACAAATCTGAGTAATCCCCATTCCACTGACTGAGCATGCACAATTGCAGTGGTCTGAGATGCAGGCGCGCAAACGGTACTATGTCCATTGCCGCAACCATTAAGCCGATTACTTCCATGCACTGAGCTACTGACGGGTGTGGAATGGAATGAAGGGCACGGCAAGTATTTTGAAGCTTTAATAGCCTGGACTCCGTCAGGTAAATTTTCATCTCTATAGAATCTATAAGAGTCCCTAGGAAGGGAACCCTTGTGAGTGGTAATAGAGAACTCTTTTCCACGTTCACCTTCCACCCATGCGACCTCAGAAACGCCAGAACTATCTCTGTGTGAGACTTGGCAATTTGAAAACTTGACGCTTGTATCAGAATGTCGTCTAGGTACGGAGCCACCGCTATGCCTCCTGGTCTTAGTACCGCCAGAAGAGAGCCCAGAACCTTTGTAAAGATTCTCGGGGCCGTAGCTAGCCCGAAGGGAAGAGCTACAAACTGGTAATGCCTGTCTAGAAAGGCAAATCTTAGGTACCGATAATGATCTTTGTGAATCGGTATGTGAAGGTAGGCATCCTTTAAGTCCACTGTGGTCATGTATTGACCCTCTTGGATCATGGGTAGGATGGTTCAAATAGTTTTCATTTTGAATGATGGAACTCTTAGGCATTTGTTTAAGATCTTTAGGTCCAAGATTGGTCTGAAGGTTCCCTCTTTCTTGGGGACCACAAACAGATTTGAGTAAAATCCTTGCCCTTGTTCCGTCCGCGGAACTGGGTGGATCACCCCCATTAATAAGAGGTCTTGTACACAGCGTAGAAACGCCTCTTTCTTTATTTGGTTTGCTGATAACCTTGAAAGATGAAATCTCCCTTGTGGAGGAGAAACTTTGAAGTCCAGAAGGTATCCCTGAGATATGATCTCCAACGCCCAGGGATCCTGGACATCTCTTGCCCAAGCCTGGGCGAAGAGAGACAGTCTGCCCCCCACTAGATCCGTTTCCGGATAGGGGGCCCTCTCTTCATGCTGTCTTAGGGGCAGAAGTAGGTTTTCTGGCCTGCTTGCCCTTGTTCCAGGACTGGTTAGCTTTCCAGCCCTGTCTGTAACGAGCAACAGTTCCTTCCTGTTTTGGAGCGGAGGAAGTTGATGTTTCTCCTGCCTTGAAGTTACGAAAGGCACGAAAATTAGACTGTTTGGCCTTTGATTTGGCCTTGTCCTGAGGAAGAGTATGACCCTTACCCCCAGTAATGTCAGCAATAATTTCTTTCAAGCCGGGCCCGAACAAGGTCTGCCCTTTGAAAGGAATATTAAGCAATTTAGATTTAGAAGTCACGTCAGCTGACCATGATTTAAGCCATAGCACTCTGCGCGCTTGAATGGCGAAACCAGAGTTCTTAGCCGTCAATTTGGTTAAATGTACAACAGCATCAGAAACAAATGCGTTAGCTAGCTTAAGTGCTTTAAGCTTGTTCATAATCTCATCCAATGGAGCTGTGCGAATGGCCTCTTCCAGAGACTCAAACCAGAATGCCGCAGCAGCAGTGACAGGCGCAATGCATGCAAGGGGCTGTAAGATAAAACCTTGTTGAACAAAAATTTTCTTAAGGTAACCTTCTAATTTTTTATCCATTGGATCTGAAAAAGCACAACTATCCTCCACCAGGATAGTGGTACGCTTAGCCAAAGTAGAAACTGCTCCCTCCACCTTAGGGACCGTCTGCCATAAGTCCCGTGTGGTGGCGTCTATTGGAAACATTTTCCTAAATATAGGAGGGGGGAAAAAGGGCACACCGGGCCTATCCCACTCCTTGCTAATAATCTCTGTAAGCCTCTTAGGTATAGGAAAAACGTCAGTACACACCGGTACCGCATAGTATCTATCCAGCCTACATAATTTCTCTGGAATTGCAACCGTGTTACAATCATTCAGAGCTGCTAATACCTCTCCTAGCAGTACGCGGAGGTTTTCAAGCTTAAATTTAAAATTAGAAATCTCTGAATCCAGTCTCCCTGGATCAGATCCGTCACCCACAGAATGAAGCTCTCCGTCCTCATGTTCTGCAAATTGTGACGCAGTATCAGACATGGCTCTCGCATCATCAGCGCGCTCTGTCCTTAACCCCGAACAATCGCGCTTGCCTCTTAATTCTGGCAATTTAGATAATACCTCGGTCATAACAGTAGCCATGTCTTGCAAAGTGATTTGTATGGGCCTCTCTGATGTACTTGGTGCCACAATATCACGCACCTCCTGAGCGGGAGGCGAAGGTACTGACACGTGAGGAGAGTTAGTCGGCATAACTTCCCCCTCGTTGTCTGGTGATAATTTCTTTACATGTAAAGATTGACTTTTATTTAAAGTGACATCAATGCATTTAGTACACAAATTTCTATGGGGCTCCACATTGGCCTTCAAACATAGTGAACACGTAGATTCATCTGTGTCAGACATGTTTAAACAGACTAGCAATGAGACTAGCAAGCTTGGAAAATACTTTCAAATAAATTTACAAGCAATATAAAAAAACGCTACTGCGCCTTTAAGAAGCACAAAAAGCTGTCACAGTTGAAATAACAATGAACCAAATCAGTTATAACAACCAAAATTTCACAGTAAATGTATTAAATTAGCAAAGGATTGCACCCACCAGCAAATGGATGATTAACCCCTTAATACCCAAAAACGGATATCAATTTAACAAATAACGTTTTTATCACAGTCAAACACACTGTCACAGGTCTGCTGTGACTGATTACCTCCCTCAAAATGAATTTTTTGAAGACCCCTGAGCTCTCTAGGGACGTCCTGGATCATGGAGGATGAAATAGGAAGACTGTGACTGAATTTTTACTGCGCGAAAAAGCGCTAAAATAGGCCCCTCCCACTCATATTACAACAGTGGGAAATCTCCGTTAACTGTTTCTATGCAGAAATAAACATTAGCCATGTGGAAAAATCATGCCCCAATAAGTTTTATCACCAAGTACCTCACAAAAAACGATTAACATGCCAGTAAACGTTTTAAACATTAAAAGATTATGAAGTGTTATTAATAAGCCTGCTACCAGTCGCTTTTACTGCAGTTAAGGCTCAAACATTACTTCAGCATTAACAGTATTTTCTTAGACAAATTCCATTCCCCAGAAAAATACTTCAGTGCACGTACACTCATCAGCCTAATACCAGTCGCTACCACTGCATTCAAGGCTGTACTTACATTACATTGGTAACAGCAGTATTTTCTAGTCAATTCCATTCCTTAGAAAAATAATTTACTGCACATACCTCGTTTGCAGGGGGGCCCCGCATGCTATTCCCCTTTCTGAAGTTACCTCACTCCTCAGAATGTGCGAGAAACAGCCAGTGGATCTTAGTTACTTCTGCTAAGATCATAGAAAACGCAGGCAGATTCTTCTTCTAATACTGCCTGAGAACAAACAGCACACTCCGGTGCCATTTAAAATAACAAACTTTTGATTGAAGACATAAACTAAGTTTAAAAAACACCACAGACCTCTCACAACGACCTATCTATGTTGAGTTGCAAGAGAATGACTGGATATGACATGTGAGGGGAGGAGCTATATAGCAATTCTGCTTGGGTGATCCTCTTGCAACTTCCTGTTGGGAAGGAGATATAATCCCATAAGTAATGGATGACCCGTGGACTGACTACACTTAACAAGAGAAATATGAGATTAAGGAATCCATTAATTGCAAGAGTACTTACATGGTTTATTTATTATCTTCCTCATGTGAGAAAATTTATATAGGAAGAACAAAACGTAGTTTAAGAGTTAAAGCTATTGAGAGGATTTCACTTGACACTGGGGGGGGAGGGGCAGATTGATTACTCTGAGAGGCAGATAAACTTTCTGGATTTATACCTTGGGCTCAATGGAGCCCAGGGGGATGAATAGAGAAATTGATCTTGCAGCTTTCCTTATTGATGAACTAAATAAATACTACATTTTAATTTAGATAAATTAAGTATATACATATATATAGATATATATGACAAATTATATCCCCAGTTCGGGAGATTATATAAGTTTAGAATTGGATATATAATATCCCATATGAAATCTTTTTTATATAGTTACATAGTAGGAATTAGGTACTATGTACATATTTATATTTTTAATCTTATTGTCATTTTTTATATATATATTTATATATTTTTATGTATTTATATTTCTATATGCATTTTTATATTTAGTTTATATTTATTCTAATATGGGTTTACATGGCTCTATTATAATATTAAATGTATATTGAGTATATGGTTTTAAAATAAATATATTTCTGTATTTCAAACATAATTGAAAGAATTGTTTTTAAACACAAGTTCAGTATTAATTGTCCGCTTTTTAGAAAAAGTTTATCATTCTTAAATTGCCTCCCCTTTTTATAATGAATGAACTTTTATAATGAATGAATTTTTATAATGAATGAATTCTTATAATTAATTAATTTTTATAATGAATGAATTTCTATTTGTAATGTGGGATCTAATAATATTAGCTATTTATGCATTTTAACAGTTTATGTATTAGTAGAGTAATAAATATATATTTCTTGTTATCTGTGGTTGTATAGAATGTACAAATATATAATTGATGTACAAGATGTTTTTTTATCAAATACATATATATGTACTATCAGTGTGTTTGTATTGGTGCCTATTTGCTGAGATTTTGTATACAGAGACAAGCACTGTCAGTATCAGATCAGTAGCGGTATTAGCATTTTTAGTTCCAGTTCAGATTGCACTGTGTGGTGTGCACACGTTTTCTTCTTTAACAGCTGTTTGTAGATATCCAATAAGGAGTGACATCCAGAAGCAACAATGTGAACAAATAGACGGTTGAGATAGAGTGTGGGCAGCCTCTAACAAAGTAGGAAGAAGTCCTACGAAACGCGTTAGGCCCCGCCCACCGTCTTCACGCCACGCCGCACACACCAGCTGTATGGGAGCCGGATTTTCAACCTTAACAAGTCTGGTGTAGTATTGGCTTTTGGCGTACTTTTTAATTACTTTAATGTGACTTGTTTGAAGCAAACTTTTTCATCTCCTGTGGCCTTCTGTTAACTCGGATCGTTTTGGGAGGAGGAAGCTTGTTGGTTTCACAAGAACTATTACAAGAAGCATCTGACTGCTTTTCAACTGCTGTGTCTGCACATACCTCATATGTTTGAGGGCTTGTAGTGTGAATGTGTTATCGTTATTGCAATAAATATTTTACCCTGTACATAAGTCTGCACTTAGAGGGGTTTTGCGCCTCCCTTTACTTTTTTGTTTTTATACTAGTTGTCATCCAGCCTCCAGTGCTGTGTTATGTGGGAAGCTGCAACTCCAGTCTGATGTACTGATTTCTTAGGATCACTGATGCAAGCATATCCTTTGACTGGTTCTTATCTTATTATGTGATATTTGTCATTTATTTGTTTTTTTGCTTAGATTCTTAAGCAGTTCATTTAATTTGCACACACAGGGCGCTTTTATATTTACACATCTTGTGGTGTATTTCTCTTTTTATATATAACAATAGTATTGAGCCAGTTGTTCGTTCCTGTGAGTGTGCTTCTCTCTGTGTATATATATATATATATATATATACACTGACAATATCACTATATAATCACATTATAATATTTTGTGTTGTTTTTTTCTTCCTCTGGGTGGTCCTGCGCGGCTGTGTATGGACAAGTATTTAATTCACAATAACAATAAATCTCCAGGGATGTCGGCCAGAGGCAAAGAAAAAAGAACAAAGGCAGTGTAGAAAACTCCCTGGATAGAAGTACTGGGAGTATAAATTTACCCCAGAACTAATTCGATATGAATTTATCTGTCTACCCCAATTTAACGAAATAAAATCTGAGATATCGTCGCTAACAATGGAAGTGAGGCAATTTTCACAAAGATTAGTTGAAGCTGAGCAGCATATCTCAGATTTACAGGATAACTTTATAGCACAGAAAAATTTGGTATAAGCTAATGAGAAGACAGTGTTAGCCTTACAGTTCAAAATCGAAGACCTTGAGAACAGGTCAAGGAGAAACAACTTGAAAATTATAGGCTAAGCAGAAAAAGACCATGAAAACTTAATTCAATGGGTTACAGAAGACTTATTCAAAATCTTAGAAATCCCAACTAGAGAACAGACAGTGGCAGTTGAAAAAGCACATAGGTTAGGCCAAAAAAGGCAGAATAACTCAAACCTTAGGCCTGTTATTTTCAAGGTCTTGAACTACCAGGATAAGGTTAAAATTCTTCAGTACTATAGAAAAAAAAAAGAAATTGTGTTTATTTTTCAAGACTTCTCAGTAGAAGTCTCCACTAAAAGGAAAGAAATGGCCCCAACGTGTACTCAAATGATAAACTGGGGCCTCAATGCAACGATTATTTATATAGCTTTTAAATAATTTACATGGGGCGTGATCCGATATAGATTGTAGTTTGCGGCGCAAGCGAGGGAACCCCCGCCGCCTGTAGTTTCAGCTCGCAACCCACCTCTCACTCCTAACAATAAAAAATGTATTAACCCCTAAACCGCCGCTCCCGGACCCCGCCGCCATCTAATAAAGTTATTAACCTCTAAACCGCCGCTCCCAGACCCCGCCGCCACCTACATTAACTACCCCCTAATGTGAGCCCCTTACACCGCCGCCACCTACATTAACTACCCCCTAATGTGAGCCCCTTACACCGCCGCCACCTAATTACCTACCCCCTAATGTGAGCTCCTACCCCGCCACCAGCTATATTAAAATTATTAACCAGTAATTTAAGCCCCCTACCCCGACGCCAGCTATATTAAAATTATTAACCCCTAATTTAATCCCCCTACCCCACCGCCAGCTATATTAAAATTATTAACCCCTAATTTAATCCCCCTACACCGCCGCCAGCTATATTAAATACATTAACCCCTAATCTAACCCCCCTAAAGTAATCAGCTCTATTACCAGCCCTTAAAAGGGCCTTTTGCGTGGCATTGCATCAAAGTAACAGCTCTATTGCCAGCCCTTAAAAGGGCTTTTTTGCGGGGCATTTCCCCAAAGTAATCAGCTCTTTTACCAGCCCTTAAAAGGGCTTTTTGCGGGGCATTGTCACAAAGTAATCAGCTCTTTTGCCTCTAATCTAAATCCCCCTACACCGCCGCCACCTATAATAAATGTATTACCCCCTAATCTAATCCCCCTACATCGCCACCATCTATATTAAATAAATTAACCCATAATCTGCCCTCCCTACACCACCGCCATCTATATTAACTATATTAACCCTAATTATATTAGGGTTAATATAGTTAATATAGTTATTATATATATTAACTATATTAACCCTAATTATATTAGGGTTAATATAGTTAATATCGTTATTATATTATATATATATTAACTATATTAACCCTATCTAACTCTAACACCCCTAACTTAATTATTATTAAAATAAATCTAAATAATATTAATAATATTAACTAACTTATTCCTATTTAAATTTCAATAATTACCTATAAAATAAACCCTAAGATAGCTACAATATAATTAATAATTACATTGTAGCCATTTTAGGGTTTATATTTATTTTACAGGTAACTTGGTATTTATTTTAACTATTTAATAGCTACCTAGTTAAAATAATTACTAATTTACCTGTAAAATGAATCCTAACCTAAGTTACAAATACACCTACACTACCAATAAATTAATGAAATAAACTACAAATATCTAAACTAAAATACAATTAAATACACTAAACTAAATTACAAAAAAAACCAAACACTAAATTACAAAAAATAAAAAAAGATTTTCAAGATTTTTAAGCTAATTACACCTATTCTAAGCCCCCTAATAAAATAATAAAGCCCCCCAAAATAAAAAAATGTCCCTACCCTATTCTAAATTACAAAAGTTAACAGCTCTTAAAAGGGCCTTTTGCGGGGCATGCCCCAAAGTAATCAGCTCTTTTGCCTGTAAAAAAAAAACACAATACCACCCCCCAACATTACAACCCACTACCCACATACCCCTACTTTAAACCCACCCAAACCCCCCTTAAAAAACCTAACACTAAGCCCCAGAAGATCTCCCTACCTTGAGTCGTCTTCACCCAGCCGGACCGAACTCTTCATCCAATCCAGACGATGTCTTCATCCAAGCGGCAAAGAAGAAGTCTTCCATCCGGGCGATGTCTTCATCCAAGCGGCAAAGAAGAAGTCTTCCATCCGGGTGATGTCTTCATCCAAGCGGCAAAGAAGAAGTCTTCCATCCGGGCGATGTCTTCATCTAAGCGGCAAAGAAGAAGTCTTCCATCCGGGCGATGTCTTCATCCAAGCGGCAAAGAAGAAGTCTTCCATCCGGGCGATGTCTTCATCCAAGCGGCAAAGAAGAAGTCTTCCATCCGGGCGATGTCTTCATCCAAGCGGCAAAGAAGAAGTCTTCCATCCGGGCGATGTCTTCATTCAAGCGGCAAAGAAGAAGTCTTCCATCCCGGTAATGTCTTCATCCAAGCGGCAAAGAAGAGGTCCTCCATCGGGGCAAAGTTTTCCTCCAAGCGGCATCTTCAATCTTCTTTCTTCCGACCTCCGAGGCGGAACATCCAGCTGGCCCGACGACTGACAGACGAATGAAGTTTCCTTTAAATGACGTAATCCAAGATGGCGTCCCTCGAATTCCGATTGGCTGATAGGATTCTATCAGCCAATCGGAATTAAGGTAAGAAAATCTGATTGGCTGATTCAATCAGCCAATCAGATTCAAGTTCAATCCGATTGGCTGATCCAATCAGCCAATCAGATTGAGTTTGCATTCTATTGGCTGATCTGGAGCTCACATTAACTATGGCCAAAGGCAGAAATATACGAACGTAACTTCTAGGTTAAGCGTCGCCAGCTTTTGCGGGCGACGCTGCATATCGGATCGAGGCCATGAAGGTCAGAATTTTCTACAACATTTAAAACTATAATTATGTTAGTAAGATTTATAGAATAAATGAACGACTAAAAATGTTCGGTATTATAATTTATGTTGAGAATTTTTTTATTTTTCTTCTCCCCTTCCCTGCCTCTCTGAAAATGGACTATGGGATATCATATTATGTTTACTTGAATTGTTTTTATATTTAATATGGCTAGGGAATTAAAATTTGTCACATGGAATGTAAGGGGAATAACCTCACCCATGAAAAGGAAAGCAATTTTAAAACATTTAAAAGATATAGGTGTAAATATTGCGTTACTTCAAGAGACACATCTTAAAGAGGGGGAAATTATAAAACTTAAGACAGGATGGGTAGGGGAGTTTTTTGCAACACAGTGCACATACAGGAAGAAAGAAGTAGCAATATTAGTGGAGAAAAATCTTAAATTTATCTTTATGGATAAATTCATAGACAAAGAAGAAAGATACTTGATTTTAAAAATAAAAATTGAGGATAAGTGTACACAATATGTAATGTATATGGCCCAAATAATTTAATCCCGTTTTTTTGGTCAGATATACAATCGAAACTAATAGAAATATCGGAGGGTATCCTCATCATGGGCGGTGACTTTAACATGGCTCCTCAAGTTCTGTTAGTTAGGTTTAGACCAGATAAGAAGCCTATGTTTAAAACAAGAAGAGACAAAGTTAGAAGAAAGGTTAGTCAGGAAAATGTCTAGTTACTTAAAAATCAAGTATATATGGAGAATTAAATACCCGGATGCAAGGGAATTTACCTGCCTATCCAAAGCATATAGATCCTGCTCCAGGATTGATCTTTTTCTGATATCAGAGAGATTACACAATGAAAATATATCTATAAAAATTAATAAAATTAAGATCATGCCTCTATATTGTTGAAAATTGAACTTCCTAATACAAAAAATTATTTTAGGAGATTTAGATTTCCTGCTTACGTAGTTAAAGATTTTAAATTTAAAGCTTTTCTTAAACAGAAGTGGGATGAGTATATAGAACTTAATAAAGAATATTTAAATAAACCATAAATTCTATGGGAAGCAGCAAAATCGGTCTTAAGAGGCGAAATTATAGCATATATGAGTGTAATAAAGAAAAAACAAAAAAAGAGAGAGGAATAAGTTCTAAGACATAACTAACTCATTTAATAATTACACTAGTAATCCGTGGGAAGAACATTGGAATAAATATAATAAAGCCAGAAAGGAAAGAGACACATTGTTGATATATAAGGCAACACAAATGGACTTTTTATAGGTTCGGAAATAAATCTGGGAAATTGTTGGCAAATATTATAAAATTTAGAAGCAAGACAAACGAGATTAACTCCTTAAACCATAAAGATAAACTATTAGTAAATACAGACAACATTTTAGAAGTGTTTACCGACCATTTTCAAGAACTCTATTCACCTAGAGAATGTAACAAGAAAAAAATGGAGGTATTCTGGTCTAAAATTGAGTATAGCAAGATTAACGTAGAATCCCTTCATATGATCAACACACCTATTACGGAGGAGGAAATCGCCAAAGGCTTTGGTAAATTGGCGGGTCATAAAACTCCAGGTTCCGATCTTCTTCCAAACGAGTTCTACAAATTACTGAGTATAGAGTTATCCCCTGTTTGGCAAAATTATTTAATTATTATTATATAGAAGGAAGTGAAATGTCTAAAAAGTTTACGGTATCTTGGGCAACCTTAATATTGAAACAAAACATAGACCCAGAGTCAAAAGATTCATATAGGCCCATATCATTATTAAATTCCGATTATAAGTTATTGGCAAATATTATAGCCACACGTTTTCAACTCCCATTAAAGGAGGTGATCCATTCAGACCAAACAGGTTTTATGAAGGGGAGAAACTCTGCTGCAAATATTAGGAAAGTGGCACTAATTTTGGATTACTACAAAAATCAAGATAAAATAGAGGGGGAAGCAATAACTATAGATAAGGCTATAACCTCGGTAGATGCCGAAAAAGCCTTTGATTCCTTATATTGGGATCACCTATTCTTCTCTTTAAAGCAGAGCTTTCCAAACTTTTCATGTTGGTGACACACTTTTTAGACCAACATCATTTTGCGACACAGTAATTCAGTTGTACTAGCAAACAGGAGGTTAAACTAACTTGTTGAATAACACCAATAGCTACTTACTATTTTAATGGGATGTATGAGGTTGATAAGATGAACACAGTTTTTGAATATTTAGTGGAATATTAGATAAAGACACTCGCATTTCATCATCAAGCATTTTTAAGCTTCCACTTCCTATACATATATCAAGAGCAGGAGCAGCAATGCAATACTGAGAGCTAGCTGCAAAAAAAACCCCACTGACTTCTGACTTCAGCTCAGAGTTTAAGCTGCTGCCCTCAGCGCTCTGCGAGTCCGACTGACTACTGCCAGCGCTGCAAACACACTGCTGTCCCACTCACTGAATACACGTGCAGTCACGAGCCAATTGAGGAGACTACACGTGCATTCATGAGCCGATTGAGGAGAGTACATGTGCAGTCAGGAGGCAATATGCGCCAATGGGAATAGTTTCAGTTCCCGCTATGCTGTGCCAATAGGTTAAGATGATCTGTGACCCACTAGGTATCAATCACGTGTCAACCACATGATTTGCGTAGCAGGCAGGTGGAAAGTCGGAAACCAAAAAAAAAATTAATAAAATAATAAAAAATTTGTGCTACACTGCCGCTGACACACTAATTTGTCACGACACACAGTTTGTAAAGCACTGCTTTAAAGAAATTTGGCTTCAAAGGAAACTGTCTTGAACTAATAAAAAAGATATATAATACTCCCTATGTGCATATATTAGTAAATGGTATGTTATCCAGTAGAATTATTTTGGGAAGAGGAACGAGACAGGGCTGTCCTATGTCGCCTTTACTTTTTAATATCGCAATGGCCATTATGATTAGGCAAAATTTTAGTTGGAGGTAAGGAAATTCAATTGGCACTCTATGCCGATGACCTTCTGTTGCTTGTAAGTAATATGGAAGAAACTATTCCTTGTATTCTTTAGATAATAAATTAATATGGCTCTTTTTCCGGGTAAAAGGTTAATACTTCAAAATCAGATATATTATGGATACATAGATGTAAAGAATCTAATTTTAACAAACCCATTTAATATAGTTACTTCTTCACTTAAATATTTGGGAATTCAAATTGCGGTAGATATAGATATATGGTATGCCTTGAATGTCCCCCCAATTTTTAGTAAGATAAAGGAAAACTTACAGAATTGGACTAAACTGCCGCTTTCATTATCCAGTAGAGTAAACCTGTTTAAAATTATAGCCCTATCAAAAATTCTATACATTACCCAAAATGTACCCTCATTATTGAAGAAAAAAGATCTATATGATCTTCAGACAGCACTAACAAGATTTTTATGGGCTACTAAAAAAACAAGGATAGCAAGTAAAAAATGATGTCTACCTAAACAGTTTGGAGGCATGGGCCTTCATAATTTGAAATTATATAATGTAATTAACTTAGCTAAGATAGTTGTAGAATAGTTCGGGGATAGCTCTTATTATTCAGTTTTAGAACTAGAAAAAGAACTGATAAAACCTTTCTTCCTACATACAATTGCGCATGTTAAATTTGGAAAACTACTCCCAGGAATAAAAAAATAAAAAAAATGGCTTCACCTATTCGGGCCTGGCAGAAAATTTGTCTAATGTTCGAAACCAAATCTGAGATTTAAAATATCTAACAATAGATGGCAACCTTGATTTCCCAGAAGGCATAAATAATAGAGTATTTAAAAAAATGGGAAGAAAAAGGCCACTCAGTAATAACTCAATTTATTAGTCAAGATCAATCTGAGGTTAAGTCCTTTTTAGATTTAAAACAGGAATTTACTTTAGATAACAGAGAATTCTACGCCTATTTGCACATTAGACACTATATGCATTCTTTGCTTAGAATCCAGGGAAGAGAATGGAATTGGATTAAATTGGAACAATGGATAGGGTTGGTTAGAGCTGGTATCTATACAATATCTCCTTGGTATAAATTAATAATTTCCTTAAAAGGAGATGAAAATTTCACTTACCTTGCTAATAAATGGACTAGAAGTTTAGATGAGACAGAAATTAATGCTGATATAATTAAAAAGTCTATAAATAAAGTTGAGAGAAATACACTTTCTGCTACATGGAGAGAAGCACACCTAAAACTCATAGATAAAACTTATTATACTCCTGAAAAAGTTTTTTTTTATGGAAAAATAATCAATTCAATAAATGTTGTAAATGTCAACTAATAGTGACAGATCTTGTCCATGTAATCTGGCAATGGCCAAAAATTCACCAATTTTGGAGGAAAATAGAGCTTTGGTTGAATATACATTTAGAAAGGGAGATTAATCTCTCCTTAGAACAGATATTATTGCTGGTAGATAAAAATAGACGTAGTTTTGATTATAAGATGATAAATGTGGCAATTATGGCGGCCAGTAATTTAATCACGAAAAAGTGGAAAGAAAAATAGCAGCCAAAGTTAACTGAATGGTTGGACTTTCAGTTTTAAAAAAGCTGATTATAGAACAATTTGATACACCAACAAATGAGGAAGGGCAGGTGCAGAAGTTCTTTAAAAAATGGTCTGCTTTTATTAAGGCCCAGCCAGAAAGAGAACAAAGTCAACTAATCTTCCCATTCAGGAATACGGACACAGTGCTTTTAGGATTGTGGTAGGAAGGGGCAGGGAGGGGTGAGAGTGGTGGTATTAACATTATTATTATTTTTATTAGCCCCGTTATTATTTTTTTTAGGAGGAAAAACTTGGTTGTATGTAAAGAATATGTTCTATTCCTCTTTGTTACAATTCTTATATTAGGTTGTGCTTTTTGGGTCTAGGGTATAAATGGGTGGGTTGAGGGGCTGAAATGAAAATGAAGCATAAGTTAAACTTATCTTAGTAAGACTGTGCACGGAGAAATGTGTAACTCTCCTTTGTTTTGATATCTACATGCGGTAGAGAATTATTTTGTTTCCATTCTTACAAAAAATATGTCTGTAAATCTACTTACTTTGCTTCAATAAAAAATAAATAAAAAAAAATAAAAAATAAATAAAGTATGGTAATCCCATTTCTTGTGAAAATCCATGTTAATTTCTGCAATACAATTGCTTTGAGAGAATTTCACAGCAATATTCTATATTGTGGCCCTTCCTGGTAATACTTTCCAGTTGATACCCCTCCCCAAGAGGCATGGGCAGAACTGCCCACTCACCTGGTTATCTGTATAAAGGTAACCCTCAGGCACCATTGAGCTGTGTTTTTTTTGTATGTTTGTTTTTTAAAGAAAAGAAAAACAGGGTTTCAGTGCTTTAAAGGGGCAGTCTACTCTAGAATTTGTATTGTTTAAAACGATAGATAATCCCCTTATTACCCATTCCCCAGTTTTGCATAACAAACAAATATTAATATACTTTTTGCCTCTGTGATTACCTTGTTTATAAGCTTCTGCAGACTGCCCCCCTATTTCAGTTCTTTTGACAGACTTGTATTTTAACCAGTTAGTGCTGACTCATAGGTAAATCCACGGGTGTGAGCACAATGTTATCTATATGGCACACATGAACTAATGCCCTCAAGCTGTGAAAAACTGTGAAATGCATTCAGATAAGAGGCAGCCTTCAAGGGTTTAGAAATTAGCATATGATCCTACCTAGGTTTAGCTTTCAACTAAGAATAGCAAAAGAACAAAGCAAATTTAATGATAAAAATAAATTGGAAAGTTGTTTAGAATTGCATGTCTTGAATTATGACAGTTTAATTTTGACTAGACTGTCCCTTTAAAGTAACACAGAAACTTTCAAAACATAATCAGAATTAGTAAATCTAAATGTATTAAAATATAAAAGAGAAAATACAAAGCTAAAATGTAATAACTCTGAAAGGACCCAATCTGAAATGTAATGTAATATTAAATACAAAGCACACCGTGTAAGTTTAACAATGTCATCATGTAAATTTAATATCATTATCATGTCATGCAGTGCTATATTGCACTGGGCTTGTCTTTCCTTCAAATACAAAAAAAGGGAGATCTTGCAGTGCTGGAGAGTTCTGCCTTTTTTCTTTTAAACATTCAGTGTGTTCAGCCCCTGTGAAGTCTGCACTACAATTTCTCTCCAAGTTGGAGAATTCTTTAATCATCAGGCCCTAGGTGAGAACAGTAGCGTGCATGTGTCCTTAGCAATCTGTTAACAGTGTTTGTGACAATGTTTAAAACTCTGCTGCCATAAAAGTGTCTGCAGAATTCTATGGCAGCAGTGCTTGCAACTATGTATAATATTGCTATAAACATTGATGAAAACACTGCTGCCAGATGGCTAGACAGGTTAATGCCTCTGAGCACACCTAGAATTTCTCTTTAACAAAGGATTCCTAGGGAACTAAACAAAATTGATAACAGAACTAAATTAAAAAGTTGTTTACAATGCCATGCTCTATCCAATCCATTTAAATTTAAAATTTTACTTACTGTCCCTTTATATGTCATGATTCAAACAAAATAATTTTAAAAATTACAAAATATTGACTAGATAACAAGACCCTTAAAGATGATCAGTGACAGATATTATTGTATCGCCATATCAATGGGGAAGGTTAATTTTTGTATTATTTTTATGCTCCTCTTAAAGGGACAGTAAATGTAAAGAAAAATATCCAAATTTCATAAATTACAGAGTATGGATCAAATTTTAATTTAGTAATGATTAAAATGGAAAAGCATATATTTACTTTTGAATTTCTAATTATGTCTCTTATGACTGCCCTGTAAAATAAATCCTAACCTAAGTTACAATTACACCTAACACTACACTACAATTAAATACATTAACTTAATTAACTACAATTACCTACAATTAAATAAAATAAAATAAAGTACAAAAAAACAACACTAAATTACAGAAAATAAAAAAAATTATTACAAGAATTTTAAACTAATTACACCTAATCTAAGCCCCCTAATAAAATTTAAAAAAAAAAAACCAAAATAATTAAATTCCCTACCCTATACTAAAAACCTAACACTACCCCCTTGAAGATCACCCTACCTTGAGCCGTCTTCACCCAGCCGGGCACAAGTGGACCTCCAGAAGTCTTCATCCGATCCTGGCAGAAGAGGACCTCAGACCGGCAGAAGTCTTCATCCAGGCGGCATCTTCTATCTTCATCCATCCGGAGCGGGTACATCTTCAATCCATCCGACGCGGAGCATCCTCTTCCATTGATGTCCTAACGAAGAATAAAGGTTCCTTTAAATGACATCATCCAAGATGGCGTCCCTTGAATTCCGTTTGGTTGATATGATTCTATCAGCCAATCGGAATTAAGGTAGGAAAAATCCTATTGGCTGATGCAATCAGCCAATAGAATTGAGTTTGCATTCTATTGCGTGATTGGAACAGCCAATAGAATGCAAGCTCAATCCTATTGGCTGATTGGATCAGCCAATAGGATTGAACTTCAATCCTATTGGCTGATTGCATCAGCCAATAGGATTTTTTTTTCTTACCTTAAATCCTATCAGACAATCGGAATTCAAGGGATGCCATCTTGGATGATGTCATTTAAAGGAACCTTCATTCTTCGTTAGGACATCGATGGAAGAGGATGCTCCGCGTCAGATGGATTGAAGATGGACCCGCTCAGGATGGATGAAGATAGAAGATGCCGCCTGGATGAAGACTTCTGGAGGTCCTCTTCTGCCCGGATCGGATAAAGACTTCTGCCGGTCTGGAGGTCCACTTGTGCCCGGCTGGGTGAAGACGGCTCAAGGTAGGGTGATATTCAAGGGGGTAGTGTTAGTTTTTTTAAGGGGGGTTTGGGTGGGTTTTAGAGTAGGGTTGGGTGTGTGGGTGGTGGGTTTTAATGTTGGGGGGGTTGTATTTCTTTTTTTACAGGTAAAAGAGCTGATTACTTTGGGGCAATGCCCCGCAAAAGGCCCTTTTAAGGGCTATTTGTAATTTAGTATAGGGAAGGGAATTTTATTATTTTGGGGGGCTTTTTTATTTTATTAAGGGGCTTAGATTAGGTGTAATTAGTTTAAAATTCTTGTAATTATTTTTTTATTTTCTGTAATTTAGTGGGGGTTTTTTTGTACTTTAGTTTATTTTATTTAATTGTAGGTAATTGTAGTTAATTAATTTATTTAAATGTAGTGTAGTGTTAGGTGTAATTGTAACTTAGGTTAGGATTTATTTTAAAGGTACTTTTGTATTTATTTTAGGTAGGTAGTTATTAAATAGTTAATAACAATTTAATAACTATTGTACCTAGTTAAAATAAATACAAAGTTGCCTGTAAAATAAAAATAAATCATACAATAGCTACAATGTAATTATTGATTATATTGTAGCTATCTTAGGGTTTATTTTACAGGTAAGTATTTAGTTTTAAATAGGAATAATTTATTTAATTATAGGAATATTTATTTAGATTAATTTAAATAATATTTAAATTAGGGGGGTGTTAGGGTTAGACTTAGGTTTAGGGATTAATAAAATTAATATAGTGGCGGCGGTGTATGGGGGGCAGATTAGAGGTTAATAAATATAATGTAGGTGGCGGCAGGGTCCGGGGGCGGCGGTTTAGTTGTTAATAACTTTATTTAGTTGCAGCGGGGTCCGGGAGCGGCGGTTTAGGGGTTAATAAGTATAATGTAGGTGACGGCAGTGTAGGGGGGGGGCAGATTAGGGTTGTTTAGACTCGGGGTACATGTTAGGGTGTTAGGTGTAGACATTTCCCATAGGATTCAATGGGATATCGGGCAGCAGCGAACATGAGCTTTCGCTACTTTCAGACTCTAATTGATTCCTATGGCATCCGCCGCCTCCAGGGCGGCGGATTGAAAACCAGGGCCGGAAAAGTGCCGAGCGTACCTGCTAGTTCTTTGATAACTAGTCAGATTGTGCAGATTGCGTTCGGAACATCTGGAGTGATGTAAGCATTGATCTGTGTCGGACTGAGTCCGGCGGATCGTATGTTACGTCACTAAATTCTACTTTTGCCGGTCTCTAGCCTTTGATAACTAAGGCGAATCAGGCTTGCCACAAATACGCTGCGGAATTCCAGCGTATTTGCGGTTGACAGCTTGATATTAGAGGCCAACTGGCTCTGGTTGGGGTTAGACTGTAGTGTGCAGAGAGTTGATGTGTCATTTTATTCTTGAACTCAGGCACAATATTTTCAGCTGGTCTGTAGCTATCTTTTACTATGTATTTAACTTCTTTGTGGTAGTTAAACCTGTAGTTCTCCACAAGGAATGGTGTAATAATAAAATGCTATAACATATTAGAGTATAGAAGTGGTTTGTCAATATACATCTGTATAGTCTCCCTTTAAAGTTAAAGGGACAGTCTAGTCAAAATTAAACTTTCATGATTCAGATAGGGCACGCAATTTTAAACAACTTTCCAATTTACTCTTATCAGCAAATTTGCTTTGTTCTCTTGGTATTCTTAGTTGAAAGCTAAGCCAAGGTAGGCGCATATGCTAATTTCTGAGCCTTTGAAGGCCACCTTTTATCTCAGTGCATTTTGAAAGTTTTTTTCCCATCTGGATAGCACTAGTTTATGTGTGCCATATAGATAACATTGTGCTCACTCTCATGGAGTTATTTATGAGTCAGCACTGATTTGCTAAAATGCATGTCTGTCAAAAGAACTGAAATAAGGTGGCAGTCTGCAGAGGCTTAGATACAAGGTAATCACAGAGGTAAAAAGTATATTAATATGTAACTGTGTTGGTTATGCAAAACTGGAGTAGACCATTGATTTAAATATGGGCTAGATTATGAGTAGAGCGATTTTTATCGCTCCCGCAAGCTAACTCTGCATCGGGTAGGGCGCATATTACAAGTTGAAAGTAGTTTTTCACTTGCACGCTAACAAGACGTGCGCAAAGAGCTGAAGTTAGAATATCACAACTACGTTAACATACTCCCCCATAGACTTCAATAAAGCGAGAAAAGAAGAAAAAACACCCATACTCGCACGCTAACCGGAATCGACTTAAGCCCCCTACTCTAATAAACCCTAAACTGCCACATAGCCCAATGCAAGGTACTCCAGTACACCAATAACCCGTAGACTGCCATACCCCCACATTGCAAACTACCCCTATACACTATTAGCCCCTAAGCCACCACAACCCCTATTGCAAAATACACACTAACATCTAAACCTCCTAACCAACTAACCCCCTAACCTAATACCCCCTAAGTTACCAAAAAAACAAAACAACTAACATTACAAGGGAAAAAAAACAACCTTACATTACATGAAAAAAAACCTAACAACATTACATGAAAATAAAAAACCTACCATTACAGAAAAAATTAATTACCAAAAATAAAATAAAACAGCTATGCCTTTTAAATAAAAAACCTATACCAACACTAAACTAAATTATAGCTACAGCTCTTTTTTCTAAAAAATAACAAACAAAAAAAACCCTAGCCTATTTTACAATACAAGTAACCCCCACCCCACAAAAAAAAGGCTATGTAAAAAAAAATACTTTAAAAGTTGCCCTGAAAAGTGCATTTGGTTGGACATTGCCCTTAGAGCAGTCCAAAAAACCCAAAGATGGTACTCACCAAAGTTAAATCCGGCTCCAACATGGTGGCGGTGGTCCATCTTCATCCTGGTGACGGTCTTCTATCTTCATCCATTTTCTTCTTATCTACGGATATTCTGTCTACGACGTCCTCTTCATGCTGTCACCCACCCCACACTGAATTTGAAATGAAATATACCCCCTTTATATAGTGATACCCTGGCATTCCTTTTGGCTGATATTCATTTTCAAATACAAATTAGCGAATAGAAAAAGCTTTCATTCTATTGGCTGCTTTGAATTTGAAAATGAAAATCAGCAAATAGGAATACAATTATACCCCTATATAAAGGGGGTACCTCGCATTCAAACTTCAGTGTGCGGCAGGTGACCCCATGAAGAGGAAGTCTGGGACAGAAGATCTGAAGATAAGAAGAAAAGACAATGGATGAAGATAGAAGCACCGAGATGAAGATGGACCCTGTCAGTATGAAAATGGAAAGCCGCCACCACGTAGGAGCTGGATTCAACTATGGTGAATACCATCTTTAGGATTCAGTGATAGGCTTTTTTGGGTGGGTTTTTTTATATAGCCTTTTTTTTTTTGGGGGGGGGGGTAGGGGGTTACTAGTTGTATTGTATAATGGTTTATATTTTTTGTGTGTGAAAAGGAGCTATTGCTATAGTTTAGTGTTAGTATAATGGCCTGTTTTTTTTTAAGTGGGGCTTTAGTTTTAGAATAGGCATAACTGTTTTTTTATTTTTTAGTAATTTGTTTTTTCTTTAATGGTTACGGGGGGGGGGGTAGCTGATGTTAGTGGGTATTTTTCTATGGACGTTGTGGCGGTTTAGGGGTTAAAAGTGTAAACGGGTATTTCTCCAACATTGGTGTGTCCGGTCCACGGCGTCATCCATAACTTGTGGGAATATTCTCTTCCCCAACAGGAAATGGCAAAGAGCACAGCAAAAGCTGTCCATATAGTCCCTCCTAGGCTCCGCCCACTCCAGTCATTCTCTTTGCCGCTGAACAAGCAGCATCTCCACGGAGATGGTGAAGAGTATGTGGTGATTAGTTGTAGTTTTTTATTCTACTATCAAGAGTTTGTTATTTTAAAATAGTGCTGGTATGTACTATTTACTCTGAAACAGAAAAAGATGAAGAGTTCTGTTTGTGAGAGGAATATGATTTTAGCAGCAGTAACTAAAATCGTTTGCTGTTTCCACATAGGACTGTTGAGATGAGATAACTTCAGTTGGGGGAAACAGTTGGCAGACTTTTCTGCTTAAGGTATGACTAGCCATATTTCTAACAAGACTGTGTAATGCTGGAAGTCTGTCATTTCCCCTCATGGGGACCGGTAAGCCATTTTCTTAGTCTCAAACAGAATAAAGGGCTTAATATGGGCTATAAAACTGGTAGACACTTTTATGGGCTAGATCGATTGCTTTATTGGGCATTTTATACAGCTTTATGTTGAAATTCACACTTTATAAACTTTGGGGAACGTTTTTTTACGTCAGGCACTGGTTTAGACACCTTCCCAGTCAGGAAGGGCCTTCTCTGTAGTAGGCAGAGCCTCATTTTCGCGCCATTACTGCGCAGTTACTTTTGAGAGCAGGACATGCAGCTGCATGTGTGTGGGTCTGTAAGTAGTTGAAAAGGTTCCTAGAAGGCTTCATTTGGTATCGTATACCCCCCTGGGTTTGGTAAAGTCGCAGCAAAGGCTGTAGCTGGGACTGTAGAGGGGTTAAAACTGTAACCGGCTCCGGTTTCCTTATTTTAAGGGTTAAAGGTCTGAAATTGGGGGTGCAATGCTTTGAATGCTTTAAGACACTGTGGTGAATTTGGTTAAATTTGAACAATTCCTTCATAGTTTTTCACATATTCAGTAATAAAGTGTGCCCTGTTTAAAATTTAAAGAGACAGTAACGGTTTTGTTTTAAAACGGTTTTTGTACTTTATTGACACGTTTAAGCCTGTTTAACATGTCTGTGCCTTCAGATAAACTATGTTCTGTATGTATGGAAGCCAATGTGTCTCCCCCTTCAAAATTGTGTGATAATTGTGCCATAGCGTCCAAACAAAGTAAGGACAGTACTGCCACAGATAGTAAAGTTGCCCAAGATGATTCATCAGATGAAGGGAGTAGACATAGTTCTACATCATCTCCTTCTGTGTCTACACCAGTTTTGCCCACGCAGGAGACCCCTAGTACTTCTAGCGTGCCAATTCTTGTTACTATGCAACAATTGACGGCAGTAATGGATAACTCCATAGCAAATATTTTATCCAAAATGCCTGCATTTCAGAGAAAGCGCGATTGCTCTGTTTTAAACACTGTAGAGCAGGAGGGCGCTGATGATAATTGCTCTGTCATACCCTCACACCAATCTGAAGTGGCCATGAAGGAGGTTTTGTCAGATGGGGAAATTTCTGATTCAGGTAGAATTTCTCAACAGGCAGAACCTGATGTTGTGACATTTAAATTTAAATTAGAGCATCTCCGCGCACTGCTTAAGGAGGTGCTATCTACTCTGGATGATTGTGACAACCTGGTCATTCCAGAAAAATTGTGCAAGATGGACAAGTTCCTAGAGGTTCCGGTGCACCTCGACGCTTTTCCTATACCCAAGCGGGTGGCGGACATAGTGAATAAGGAGTGGGAGAAGCCCGGCATACCTTTTGTCCCCCCTCCTATATTTAAGAAATTATTTCCTATGATTGACCCCAGAAAGGACTTATGGCAGACAGTCCCTAAGGTCGAGGGGGCAGTTTCTACACTAGCCAAGCGCACTACTATTCCTATCAAGGATAATTGCGTTTTCAAAGATCCTATAGATAAAAAATTGTAGGGTTTGCTTAAAAAGATTTTTGTACAGTAAGGTTACCACCTGCAACCTATTTCGTGCATTATTCCTGTCACTACAGCAGCGTGGTTCTGGTTCGAGGAACTAGAAAAGTCGCTCAGTAGAGAGACTCCGTATGAGGAGGTTATGGACAGAATTCACGCACTTAAGTTAGCTAATTCCTTTATTTTAGATGCCGCTTTGCAGTTAGCAAGATTAGCGGCGAAAAATTCAGGGTTTGCAACTGTGGCGCGCAGAGCGCTCTGGCTAAAGTCTTGGTCAGCGGATGTATCTTCCAAGACAAAATTGCTTAATATCCCTTTCAAGGGTAAAACCCTTTTTGGGCCAGAATTGAAAGAGATTATCTCAGACATCACTGGGGGTAAGGGCCACGCCCTTCCACAAGATAGGCCTTTCAAGGCCAAGAATAAGTCTAATTTTCGTTCCTTTTGCAATTTCAGGAACGGACCGGCCTCCAACTCTGCAGCCTCTAGACAAGAGGGTAATGCTTCACAAACCAAACCAGCTTGGAAACCGATGCAAGGCTGGAACAAGGGTAAGAAGGCCAAGAAGCCTGCTGCTGCTACCAAAACAGCATGAAGGAGTAGCCCCCGATCCGGGACCGGATCTAGTAGGGGGCAGACTCTCTCTCTTTGCTCAGGCTTGGGCAAGAGATGTTCAGGACCCCTGGGCACTAGAAATAGTTTCTCAGGGTTAACTTCTGGAATTCAAGGAACTACCCCCAAGGGGAAGGTTCCACATGTCTCACTTATCTTCAAACCAAATAAAGAGACAGGCATTCTTACATTGTGTAGAAGACCTGTTAAAAATGGGAGTGATACACCCAGTTCCAACCGTGGAACAAGGAATGGGGTTTTACTCAAATCTGTTTGTAGTTCCCAAAAAAGAGGGAACTTTCAGACCAATTCTGGATTTAAAGATCCTAAACAAATTTCTCAGAGTGCCATCGTTCAAAATGGAAACTATTCGAACGATTTTACCTACAATCCAGGAGGGTCAATTTATGACTACCGTGGATCTAAAGGATGCGTATCTACATATTCCTATCCACAAAGATCATCATCAGTTCCTAAGGTTCGCCTTTCTGGACAAACATTACCAGTTTGTGGCTCTCCCATTCGGGCTAGCCACTGCTTCAAGGATTTTCACAAAGGTACTCGGGTCCCTTCTAGCGGTTCTAAGACCAAGGGGCATTGCAGTGGCACCTTACTTGGACGACATTCTGATACAAGCGTCGTCTCTTTCAAAGGCAAAGGCTCACACAGACATCGTTCTGGCCTTTCTCAGATCTCACGGATGGAAAGTGAACATAGAAAAAAGTTCCCTGTCTCCGTCAACAAGAGTTCCTTTCTTGGGGACAATAATAGATTCTTTAGAAATGAAGATTTTCCTGACAGATGTCAGAAAGTCAAAACTTCTAAACGCTTGTCAAGTTCTTCACTCTGTTCCACGACCTTCCATAGCTCAGTGCATGGAAGTAGTAGGGTTGATGGTTGCAGCAATGGACATAGTTCCTTTTGCGCGAATTCATCTAAGACCATTACAACTGTGCATGCTGAAACAGTGGAATGGGGACTATACAGACTTGTCTCCAGTGATTCAAGTAGATCAGAAGACCAGAGACTCACTCCGTTGGTGGCTAACCCAGGATCACCTGTCCCAGGGAATGAGCTTCCGCAGACCAGAGTGGGTCATCGTCACGACCGACGCCAGTCTAGTGGGCTGGGGCACGGTCTGAGACTCCCTGAAAGCTCAGGGGCTATGGTCTCGGGAAGAGTCTCTTCTCCCGATAAACATTCTGGAACTGAGAGCGATTCAATACTCTCAGGGCTTGGCCTCAACTAGCAAAGGCCAGATTCATAAGATTCCAATCAGACAACATGACGACTGTTGCTTACATCAACCATCAGGGGGGAACAAGGAGTTCCCTGGCGATGAGAGAAGTGACCAAAATCATAAAATGGGCGGAGGATCACTCCTGCCACCTATCTGCGATCCACATCCCAGGTGTGGAAAACTGGGAGGCGGATTATCTGAGTCGTCAGACATTCCATCCGGGGGAGTGGGAACTCCACCCGGAGATATTTGCCCAGTTGACTCAATTATGGGGCATTCCAGACATGGATCTGATGGCGTCTCGTCAGAACTTCAAGGTTCCTTGCTACGGGTCCAGATCCAGGGATCCCAAGGCGACTCTAGTGGATGCATTAGTAGCGCCTTGGACCTTCAACCTAGCTTATGTGTTTCCACCGTTTCCTCTCATTCCCAGGCTGGTAGCCAGGATCAAGCAGGAGAGGGCCTCGGTGATCTTGATAGCTCCTGCGTGGCCACGCAGGACTTGGTATGCAGACCTGGTGAATATGTCATCGGCTCCACCATGGAAGCTACCTTTGAGACAGGATCTTCTAGTACAAGGTCCATTCGAACATCCAAATCTAGTTTCCCTCCAGCTAACGGCTTGGAAATTGAACGCTTGATTTTATCTAAGCGTGGGTTTTCGGATTCTGTAATAGATACTCTGGTACAAGCCAGAGAACCTGTAACTAGAAAAATTTACTATAAAATATGGAAAAGATATATCTGTTGGTGTGAATCCAAGGGATTCTCATGGAGTAAGATCAAAATTCCTAGGATCCTTTCCTTTCTACAAGAAGGTTTGGATTAGGGATTATCAGCGAGTTCTCTAAAGGGACAGATTTCTGCTTTATCTGTCTTGTTACACAAACGACTGGCAGCTGTGCCTGATGTTCAAGCTTTTGTTCAGGCTTTGGTCAGGATCAAGCCTGTTTACAGACCTTTGACTCCTCCCTGGAGTCTGAATTTAGTTCTTTCAGTTCTTCAAGGGGTTCCGTTTGAACCTCTACATTCCATAGATATCAAGATGTTATCTTGGAAAGTTCTGTTTTTGGTTGCTATTTCTTCTGCTAGAAGAGTTTCTGAGTTATCTGCTTTGCAGTGTAATCCGCCCTATCTGGTGTTCCATTCAGATAAGGTTGTTTTGCGTACTAAACCTGGTTTCCTTCCAAAGGTTGTTTCCAACAAGAATATTAACCAGGAAATAGTTGTGCCTTCTTTGTGTCCGAATCCAGTTTCAAAGAAGGAACGTTTGTTACACAATTTAGATGTAGTTCGTGCTTTAAAGTTCTATTTAGAAGCAACAAAGGATTTCAGACAAACGTCTTCTCTGTTTGTCGTTTATTCTGGCAAGAGGAGAGGTCAAAAAGCTACTGCTACCTCTCTTTCCTTTTGGCTAAAAAGCATCATCTGATTGGCTTACGAGACTGCCGGACGGCAGCCTCCTGAACGCATCACAGCTCACTCTACTAGGGCTGTGGCTTCCACATGGGCTTTCAAGAACGAGGCTTCTGTTGATCAGATATGTAAGGCAGCGACTTTGTCTTCCCTGCACACTTTTGCCAAATTCTACAAATTTGATACTTTTGCTTCTTCAGAGGCTATTTTTGGGAGAAAGGTTTTGCAAGCCGTGGTGCCTTCTGTTTAGGTAACCTAATTGGCTCCCTCGATTCATCCGTGTCCTAAAGCTTTGGTATTGGTTCCCACAAGTTATGGATGACGCCGTGGACTGGACACACCAATGTTGGAGAAAACAGAATTTATGCTTACCTGATAAATTACTTTCTCCAACGGTGTGTCCGGTCCACGGCCCGCCCTGGTTTTTTAATCAGGTTTGATGAATTTCTTTCTTTAACTACAGTCACCACAGCACCTTATGGTTTCTCCTGTTTTTTCTCCTGTCCGTCGGTCGAATGACTGGGGTGGGCGGAGCCTAGGAGGGACTATATGGACAGCTTTTGCTGTGCTCTTTGCCATTTCCTGTTAGGGAAGAGAATATTCCCACAAGTTATGGATGACGCCGTGGACTGGACACACCGTTGGAGAAAGTAATTTATCAGGTAAGCATAAATTCTGTTTTTGCAATGGGAGCTGTGCCGGTTTAGGGGTTAATAGTGTAGTGGGGTACTTTGTGGTGGGGGTTATGAGGGTTAATAATGTAGTGGGGTACTTTGGAGTGGGGTTGTGGTGGTTTAAGAGTTTAGTAGTGTATGTGGGGTATTTTGCGGTGGTGGTTGTGGCAGTTTAGGGGTTAATAGTGTAGTGGGGTATTTTGCGGTGGGAGTTGTGGACATTTAGGGGTTAATAGTGTAGTAGGGTAGTTTAGGATGTCAACTTTCAGGTTGCGTAAAAAGTTTGAGAATTACATGCAATTGTGTTTGAGCGATGCCATTTACTTTCAGCTTGTAACACGAGCGTATATTGCCACTCAACGCCGCCCATACAAAATATGGGTAGCGTAAATTACCATGAGTTCGCATAAACGAATTTGCAGTAATTTAAACAATGCCCCACTTGTAATATAGATTCCAGCATACAAAACACAGCGATCTAGTGATAGTGTTTATGCTCCTCAAACTCCTCTCGTAATTTAGCCCTAAGTGCAAACAAATACTTGTGAAAGTATTCAGATATACAATTTAACATTTTTACTTGATTTGAAAGCTACTTTCTGGTTTTATTGCATATTTTTTAAATATATATTTATACTGTCACTGCATTAGTAAGACGTGCGGTACATATCAAACGTTTATTTTAGTAAGAAATAGCTCTCAAAATAAGCAATATTGTTTCACGCTTTCTGTAAAGCACAACTAATTTAATAAGCTGCTGGTTGATTTGTATTTTTCACATATTTGGCATATGTGTTATTATACACAGCAAAAAAAAAATCTATTCTTTATTGTTTAAAATATTTTCAGCATGATTTCGTGACAGCTTTAGCAATCTCATTTTATTCAAAAAGCAATCAGAATCAAACTATTATGATTACAAGGTAATCTTAAGGATATTATCATTATCTTTCTTTTTACAGCCCTTGTGTATGCAGATTTTGCTAGCTGGTTGCTCTAATAACATTATAGCTCTGAATCACAGAAAATGTTTTAGGGCATTGCAATCTGAGATATGGAAATAGGATAACAGCTGGAGAAGTTCCTCAGGGGACGCAAGGCCTATATTCCAAAATACTTCTGGCACATTAGCTAAGTTTTCAAATTAGTGATAATTATAAAATGATTCCACAAACTTCATTGGTCAAAGAAAATAACTTACTGAGGACAACAGAGCACACATTTCATATTCTGATCTGTGAAGCCACTATACAAGATACCCATTTGTTTTTTTTTGTTGGGGGGGGGGTGGAGCAACTCAAAAATAAAATGTCCTTAGCATAATATTAATGCGCACAAACAAATACAATTCATGTTGGAACTTTAACACCCAACCTTTTTTTTATCTCTAGCGGATTAAATATTCATCACTTGTAATCTACCACTTCATGTGCTATAGAGTGGGTTTTATCAGAAAGTAGTATCATCAGATACTTTTATAACTGAATAATAAACACAAAAAAAGTCAATCAAAAGACATGAAGGATTTAGTGAAGGTTGTTTAAAGGTAAATACTAACAAATAAAAATAAGCCTTAATACCAGACATATTAGGTTTAGCTTTGAAATTCCAGGGGGGGGTCACACAACAGGGTCATGTGACTAGCAATGCTGATTGTTTCAGTGGCAGTTTTCATTTGAGACCAGCAGTGGTTTGCTTGTCCCAATTGGTACTTTAAAGGGACAGTATACACCAATTTTCATATTAATGCATGTAATATACACTACTATAAAGAAGAATATGCACAGATACTTACTTAGAAGCTCCCAGTTTAGTATTATTGATGAGGTTAGGCTGGCACACCCAGTGAAAGGGGCTAAGAATACAGAGCCCCCCCCCCCCCTGCATATGAAAAGACAGATTATACAAACAGGATCCAGCAAGAGTCTGTAAATATAGTGTGCAATGTCCCTTTAACTATGTGTTTAACCCTTTTGCAGGGTTAAACATAGAGGTGCAAGGTCGCTAGTCTTAAAATTACATGAAAAGTTCAATAAAAGCATAGAAAAAAAACTAACAAGAATAATAAATGAGAAAGTTGTGAAAATACTATACAAAAACAATAAGAAACTTAAAAAACTTACACCATTTCATGAAACCATAATAATATGTTGAAACATCAAAGCTGGAGAAAACGTCTTCATAATGTTTTGCTCTCTCTCTTCCCCCTCTCTTTTGCTCTCTCTCTCCCCCCTCTCTTTTGCTCTCTCTCCCCCTCTTTTGCTGTCTCTCTCCCTCTCTTTTGCTCTCTCTCCCTCTCTTTCACTGTCTCTCTCCCTCTCTTTTACTCTCTCTTCCCTCCTCTCGTTTGCTCTCTCGCCTCTCGTTTGCTCTCCCTCTCCTCTTGTTTGCTCTCTCTCCTCTCTTTTGCTCTCTCTCCCCCTCTCTTTTGCGCTCTCTCCCCCTCTCTTTTGCGCTCTCTCCCCCTCTCTTTTGCACTCTCTCCCCCTCTCTTTTGCGCTCTCTCCCCCCTCACTTTTGCACTCTCTCCCCCCTCTCTTTTGCGCTCTCTCCCCCCTCTCTTTTGCGCTCTCTCCCCCTCTTTTATGCTCTCTCCCCCTCTCTTTTGTGCACTCTCCCCCCTCTCTTTTGTGCACTCTCCCCCTCTCTTTTGTGCTCTCTCCCCCACTCTCTTTTGCGCTCTCTCCCCCTTTCTTTTACGCTTTCCCCCCCTCTCTTTTGTGATCTCTCCCCCTCTCTTTTAAGCTCTCTCCCCCTCTTTTGCTCTCTCTTTTGCACTCTCTCCCCCCTCTCTTTTGCGCTCTCTCCCCCTCTTTTGCACTCTCTTCCCCCTCTCTTTTGCGCTCTCTCCCCCCTCTCTTTTAAGCTCTCTCCCCCTCTTTTTTGTGCACTCTTCCCCTCTGTTTTGTTGTCTCTCCCCCCCCCCCTCTCTTTTACTGTCTCTCTCCCCCCTCTTTTGCTGTCTCTCTCCCCCTCTCTTTTGTGCTCTCTCCCCCTCTCTTTTGCCGTCTCTCTCCCCCTCTCTTTTGCTGTCTCTCTCCCCCTCTCTCTTTTGCTGTCTCTCTCCCCCCTCTCTTTTGCTGTCTCTCTCCCCCGCTCTCTTTTGCTGTCTCTCTCTCCCTTTCTCTATCCCCCCTCTTCTGCTCTCTCTATTAACCCTCTTCTGTTCTCTCTATCCCCCCCTCTTTAGAGCTCTCTGTCTCTCGGCAGCCCCGGCATTGGCCCCGCCCAGCCCCACCCGCGTCATGCCCACGTCGCACCCCGCCAGGCCTGCCCTGCCACGCCCACTCCACCACATGACGCCAGGTCAGTTAGAAGGCCAGGTTTGCTTGTCCTCGCGTGCAGTCTCTACTGCGCATGACAGCTTCGGACAAACACACTTGGCCTTTTATTATATAGGATATTTTATATATGCGATTAACCTACTATGTTAAAGGGACAGTCTAGTCCAAAATAAACTTTCATGATTCAGATAGGGCATGTAATTTTAAACAACTTTCAAATTTACTTTTATCACCAATTTTGCTTTGTTCTCTTTGTATTCTTAGTTGAAAGCTAAACCTAGGAGGTTCATACGCTAATTTCTTAGACCTTGAAGGCCGTTTTTATATGAATGCATTTTGACAGTTTTTCACCACTAGAGGATGTTAGTTCATGTGTGTTATATAGATAACACTGTGCTCACGCACGTGGAGTTACCTAGGAGTCAGCACTGATTGGCTAAAATGCATGTCTGTCAAAAGAACTGAAATAAGGGGGCAGTTTGCAGATGCTTAGATACAAGGTACTCACGGAGGTAAAAAGTGTATTAATATAGCTATGATGGTTATGCAAAACTAGGGAATGGGTAATTAGGGGATTATCTATCTATAAAAACAATAAAAATTCTGGTGTAGACTGTCCCTTTAAATAGTAGAAAATTGAATTGTAGCAAACAAACTACCTAAATACTGAAATGGCCTTTTGAGTTGGTACCAACAAGTTTTTGGTTTGAGCTAATGGGCCAAAAAAACTGGTTAAAGGGACATTGTACAATAGATTTTTCTTTGCATAAATGTTTTGTAGATGATCTAGGTATATAGCCCATCTGGGAGTGTTTTTGTAACAATGCATAGTTTTGCTTATTTTTTTAAGAACATCATGCTGATTTCCAGACTCCTAACCGAGCCCCCAGTGTATACTAAAGTCTTGAGATTCCTGCTGCTCCTGTTTGTGTAATCTGTTTTTTCATATGCCGGGAGGAGGAGGAAGGGGGTTGAGTGTCTGCTGTTCTTGTTTTCCCTGCCCTTTTCAGTGGGTGTCCCAGACTAAACTCATTAACAGTGCTAAACTGGCAGCTTCTAAGTAAGTTTTTTTTAAAAGGTTTTATACCGGATGTTTATATCAGCATCTGTGCATATTATTCTTTATAGTAGTGTCTATTACATGCAGTTATGTGAAAATTGGTGTACGCTGTCCCTTTAATCTTCAAACTCTATTTTATCCTTATATTTTTTAGAATATGAAGTATGTACATAAAGAAAAAAAAATATCACTGAAGCTTAAATTAATATTCAAAAGTATTACTCCAGAAATGTATATATAAATGTACTAGTATGTAGTTTAGCAAAGGGAAAACTCTATTTCTTGTACTGCCAAGATATGTCACATATAAGAAAGAGAAAAAAAAGTGAATGTAAAATGTTATCATGTTAACAAGGAAAAACAGGATTCTTTTTGGGCACATCAGGACATCTGTAACCTGTCTGAAGAACAATGAAAACAGTAGAGATGAGAATACGTTTTAGGACGAATGCACATTTGCACCGAAAATCAAGTTTTCGCAAAATTAAAATGAATATCCAAATGAATGCACCAGTAAAATTGAAAGAAAACCAAAAAAATACTGACAAAATTTGTCAGTATTTATTTGTCTCCTTTAAATCACTTTTAAAGGCTTAATACATACCAGGGACATTGTACACTAGATTTTTCTTTGCAGAAAAGTTTTGTAGATTATCCATTTATATAGCCCATAGAGGGGTTTAGGTTTTTTTTAAAAAAAAATGTATAGTTTTGCTTGTTTTTAAATAACATTGTGCTGATTTTTAGACTCTAACCAAGCCCCAAAGTTTTAGATGTATACTGTTGTCTATCTACTCCAGCTTGATCCTGATTGTGTAAATTGTCTTTTCATATGCAGGGGAGGGGGGTGTCTGCTCTTTTTGCTTTCCAGCACATTTCAGTGGGTGTCGCAGCCTAACCTATTCAATAGTACTAAACTGGGATCTTCTAAGTAAGGTTTTATACTGCATTTTTACATCACTATCTGTGCATATTATTCTTTATAGTAGTGTCTATTACATGCAGATATATGAAAATTGGTGTATACTGTCCCTTTAACTCACTCTGGAGAGCGCACTAACCTGACCCTCTGATTTCCAGGACCCTGGCCATGCTAACAGGAGACTTAGTGCTTGGCACCCAGGACCTGCAATAACTTTAGTGCAGGTCCTCGGGGCAAAACACCTAATCTTATTAGCGTGGCTAGGGCTCTGGCAAAAAGAGGATCGGGTTAACGCGCTCCCCAGAGCGTGTTAGGGTAAGCATTGTAGCTACAGGTGCCCTTTTCACCTGTAGCCTTGAAACACTTTCGAAATTTTTCATTTTTGTTTTATTTAAAAAAAAAAAAATGACAACCAAACATTGCAGGCAATGAATTTTCTGGGAAACAATTTTTCTCGAATATTCAGAACGAAAATTTAGTCTGAAACAAAAATGTTTTCCCTGCAAATCTTATAATAAACTAAAATTTCCTTTTACTGAAAAGAAAGGATTTCATTTGCTGACTCACATACAATAGAAGACAGTGTCATCTAGTGGCTGTATTATATTATAGCACATCAATATTCAATAAATGGCTGCATCATACTCAGATTCAATGATACAATAAAAAACAGTGTTATCAGTGGCTACATTACAAGTGGATCACTAATTAACGCTCCTGCTCGAGCATTAACTGCGCTAGACGTAAGCTTTTGGTGCATGTTGGGTTGCGCTGATATTATGAGTTGAAAGTAAACTGTTTTCGATTGCGCGCTAACCCAACGCACATAAAAACCCAAACTTACAATATTGCCCGCGATAACCTATTCCCCCATAAGAGTCAATAAAGCAAAAAAGTGGGTACAAAACTAACACCCTACTCGTCCTCAAACCCGATAGCATATTCTCAAGTGTGCTAACCCGACATGAAAACATGAGTATTTCACATTCCAATGTTCTTCACTTAGAAGAATATGTTCTATTTCTTCAGAAATCCATATTTCTATATATATCTGATGGTATTTGGTACAATATATATTTACATATATATATATATATATATATATATACATAAGAATATCTATTTATAAATACTCTGCTATGTGTAGAACTTTGGAATGTGAAATATGTACAGTAAATACACACTATAAAACTTTATTAAAGGGGCATTAAAAAATTTAAGATGGTAATATAAAATGATTAATCATATATATAACTCTGCAATATGCTTTCATTATTTATTTTGTCCCCTTTTCCTGTAATTCCATTCTGAAATTGTGAGCTTTTCCGTTCCTTTTATAAATGGTATTGCAGAACACTGTTATGTTCCACACAGTCATTGGCTGCACACTCTAGTGACCAGGACCTATTTATAACTGTCTCTAACTGGACACATCAACTCCCATTGTTATATAGACACACTGGGGCATATTTATCAAGCTCCGTATGGCTCGCCGGAAACAGAAGTTATGAAGCAGCGATCGGGTTGATTGACACCCCCTGCTCGCGGCCGATTGGCCGTGAATCTGCAGGGGGCGGTATTGCACCAGCAGTTCACCAGAACTGCTGGTGCAATGATAAATGCCGAGAGCGTATGCTGTTGGCATTTATCGATGTGCAGCGGACATGATCCGCAATATCGAAATCATGTCCGCTCGCACCATAAAACTTTACTCTTATTTTGTCAATATTGAGAGTGTGAATGAACCTTTAAAAAATGCATCAAATGTTATTCTCAGATTTATCTTTTCTTTGAATGCATCATTCTATCTAGTATTTATTTAGTGTTTAATGTCCCTTTAAATATTGCATAAATATGTTTTTACATGGTTTTTTTTATCTACTTAACTGCAAAGGGCTCTAATATATACAAACAGAAAATACAGGAAATATAAACACAAGATATAAAAAACAAAATTTTCAGAACCAAATGGTTTCTTCAGGCAAAGGCAGTATTTAGTGTGATCTACCCTGGCACTTAGAACATCTTGAACTCTTTTGGGGAGACTGTACTGAAGTTTTCTGAAGTAATCTATATTATATCAGGCTTTTTTCAGCACTTCCCAGAGTTCTTGTTTAGATTTAGGTTGTCTTTTATTTATTTCTCTGCCTTTATAATATTCAGGTCTGGACTCTGTGGAGGCCAGTCCATGACTGTCAGTGTTTTATCAGCTGGTTTTCTCTCCAAATATGATTTCACTGTATTAGCAGTGGGCTTGGGATCGTTATCATGCTTTAAAATAAAACCACTCCCAATTAGGCGCTTTCCAGAAGGAATGGTATGATGAATTAAAACCTGTCTGTACTTTTCAGCATTCATGATCCCATTAATTCGGACAATATCGCCAACACACTGGCAGAAATGCAGCCCCAAACTAGGACAGACCCTCAACAATGTTTCACTGAAGGCCGCAAGCACTCATTCTTCCATCTCTCTCCAACTCTTCTTCTCACATGTTGTCGAAGATTGGACCCAAAAATTTCAAACTTGGATTCATCAATCCATAATACTCTTTTCCACTGATATTCATTTCAATCTTTGTGAGCTTTAGCATACCTTTTCACGCCGCTCTGGCTGTTACCAGGGACACGGCGGTTGCTGCTCTGGCTATTGCCAAGGATGCGGCGGTTCCTGTGAGTGTGTGGCGATGACGTCATCACTGCACGTCTATTCTCCTCTCAAGCTGGATCCTTTGAACTCCTTGGCACGAATCGATGCCTATGTAAGTGCCTGTCTGACTACACTGCATGTTTAACCCTTGAATTGCCGGATCTCCTTATCATTGCTGAACTCTGCCTGTCTGACTACTATCTATCTATCTATCTATCTATCTATCTATCTATTGGGTACTTATAGAGTGCAAACTAATCACCCCTGAGGGCAGTGGCGGCTGGTGAATTTTTAAGATGGTGGTGCACAAGACCCCGCCCCTTTGAGGAAGCCACACCCCTTTGAGAAAACCACGCCCATTTGAACCAGCAGTGTTTTTGGTCGTTGTCTTGTTGAAATATCCAGACCCAGCGTAACTTCAACTTTGTGACTGATTCCTCAACATTATTCTCAGTTTGTAGGACACAGTACACCCCTGTATGAAAAGCAGCAGTGAACTGCACTTCCCCAGTTCCACCCAGGACATGCCTTACTCCACCCATAACACATCCAAGATGCACTACCATGACCCCACAACTTTAGCTAAGGACCCATCCATAAAACACTAGTGATTCAGCTCATAAGTCTAATGTTAATCTTAGTTAGTGGGTTTCAGAGTAAAATATTAATGTATTTAATTAGCACGCATTACAAATTTGTTGATTGACATGCCTGGCTGACATATGTATTTAGTACTTATGTACTAAATACATATGTCAGCCAGGAGGCATGTCAATCAAAAAACAAGGAGTCTTTTAGAATTAATGTAGGGAGAGAAGAAAAGGTATTATTAAAAGGGTAGAAAAATGTACAAAGGTTAGTGCTGACTTTTAAAGGTTGAATAAAAAAAATCTAAATCTAACACAAAGTATATAATCTAATCTATTCTATTTAATAAATTAATCTCTAGTAAAACATAAAATGACTTTGCAAAATGGATAATTGAAATTAAAAACGTGGTTCCCCATAATTTTTTTTTACCATAGTCCCCATTTAAGTGATTGTTATTTTGTTTTTATATATAAATGTATTTCAATTTTATTCAGCGTAGCAGTAGCAATTTTTTTTGAAATCATCCCTGTATGCTCTTTAGGACTACACAAGGTCATGGACAGAGGAATAGGTGAAAGGGACAGAGAAAAAGCTCCTCTAGGGCTAGACAACCAGGACAGAGAAGACATTTCTAAAGCTCTAAGTCAGTACTACTACATATATTCCCTGAATAAAATGATGCCCCCAGCCAGCCCCCCCCTGCAATAAAATGATGCCCCCAGCCAGCCCCCCCTGCAATAAAATGATGCCCCCAGCCAGCCCCCCCTGCAATAAAATGATGCCCCCAGCCAGCCCCCACTGCAATAAAATGATGCCCCCAGCCAGCCCCCCTGCAATAAAATGATGCCCCCACTGAAATAAAATGATGCACACAGCCAGCCCCCCTGCAATAAAATGATGCCCCCAGCCAGCCCCCCTGCAATAAAATGATGCTCCCAGCCAGCCCCCACTGCAATAAAATGATGCCCCCAGCCAGCCCCCACTGCAATAAAATGATGCCCCCAGCCAGCCCCCCCTGCAATAAAATGATGCCCCCAGCCAGCCCCCACTGCAATAAAATGATGCCCCCAGCCAGCCCCCCCCTGCAATAAAATGATGCCCCCAGCCAGCCCCCACTGCAATAAAATGATGCCCCCAGCCAGCCCCCCCGTGCAATAAAATGATGCCCCCAGCCAGCCCCCACTGCAATAAAATGATGCCCCCACTGCAATAAAATGATGCCCCCACTGCAATAAAATGATGCCCCCAGCCAGCCCCCACTGCAATAAAATGATGCCCCCAGCCAGCCAGGATTATCTATCTTTTTAAAAAAGAAAAATGTTGGCGTAGACTGTCCCTTTAACTTTGTTTAACCACCTAATGAATGGAATGGGGAATTTAAAAGTAAACTTTAACTGAATAAGAAAAAAGGGACATTTTATTCAAGATGTTTCTATCATGTACAGTATATGCAGTTAAACATGTTAAAATATAAATGAAAAAAGGGTTAAGTAAAAGCTTGTTATGGTGCATAATAGTGTAACACTAAGACCTGGGGCTCCACTGCTCACTCCCACAGAAAATGTTGGTTTACTAAAAGAACATCTATTTTTCATAAAATAAAGCGTTATAATATATATTGAAACATTCTTTAAGAAGGAACAATTTTTGAGTACCATGTCCCTTTTATGCCCAGGAGTATTTTCACATAAAAGACCAAAGATTCAGTTTGATAAGCTATTTTAGCTACAACCTCCCTAACTGGATCATGAGAGTGTAGTGGTGGCACGCAACAATGCAGAAAGATGATTGGCTCACTTCAAATGCATTGCGAGGAGTCCTTTGAGCCCAGGTTTTGTATGCACGCAGATCTTTTAAACAGTCTGGACATTTACATTTTACCATGTACTGTTACGTCCAAATCCGGTATATAAACACCCAGGCTTTCCCTAGCTATAAATACTTATTGCTTTTCTCATTGAAAAGCAATTGAATAAAATGTGCCTGAGGCTGTCACATACCTGTAATAAGTTAACCTGGCCCCTGCCCCTGCTCCGGTCCAGACTCCAGAATATGACATGACAGTGCTGGCGCTGGCCTGTGACAGAGGCGCTCTGTAAAACAAGGCTCCTCTCCTCAACGGCTATCTCCTCAATGAGCTTTTTGCGTCGTTGAGGGGGAGGAACCTTGTGGGGGTGGTCATGTGTACGCAACAGCGTATCAAAGGCGAGATCAGGGCATCAGCCAGACTGTGGGAGGAGCCAGAGCACAGGCTGAAGTCAGCTCGCACACTTCAGCCTGTGCGAATAGGAGTCTATTAGCAGTGCCGGGCTGGGAGGAGCTACGCCTGCACAGTGATGCATAGAGATCACTGTGCAGGATAGGGGTTTTCTTTATCGCACGTGCGATCAGGTTTAGGATAGGGGAGGTCAGGTGATGACTTCTGTGGGAGTGGTGTGCGCACAGTACACAGCAGCAGAGCTCTTAGAGAGGAGGAGGAGTGAGAAGCTAGTGACTGACGCGGTGTGGACTGGTCTGGTGACGTCAGCTGAAATCCTGCAGTTTCTCTGGCTCTGGCTGCTCTGTCGTCGTCCGCCTGGTCCTAGCTCCCTCCTGCTTGGCTGCTTACAACAATATTATAATACATACATAACAACAAGTGTACTGTATACTATACTTATAATCAATAATGAATGTATAAAATGTATAAATAATAAAACACACACACTAATAAAAATAAAATTTTAACAATTTTTTTTTTTGCTCAATTTTTTTTATTTATTTTTTGCTCAATTTTTCCTCCTTGCTCTGCCCAGCCCAGGGGGTTCACGTGCGAATGTGCACAACTGGAGGAGCCTCCACTGCCTGAGGGTCTCAAGGCACTAAGGGAAAGCAGATAGGGGGAGGGGGGTAAGGGCGTTCAGTTGAAGAGCTAGGTTTTGAGGTCTTTTCTGAACTTTGTAAGGGAGGTGGATTGTCTGAGGTGCAGCGGGAGGGTGTTCCATGTCTTTGCTGCCATGTGGGAGAAGGATCTTCTGCCCGCTGTGGATTTGCTGATGCGGGGGATGACTGCGAGTGCTTGGTCGGCCGATCGGAGTTGTCTGGTGGGGGTGTAGAAATTTATGCGGTGGTTGATGTATTCGGGTCCGATGTTGTGTAGGGCCTTGAACACGTGGGTAAGGAGCTTGAAGGTGATTCTCTTATTGATGGGGAGCCAGTGAAGGTTCCTTAGGTGTTCGGTGATGGGGCATTGGAGAGGGATGTCGAGGTTCTTTCCAATCATCTGCAGTGGCGTTTGGAGTCCTGAAGGGCCGGGGTGAACCAGCTGGCCTTGTTGGTGGTTTGGTGGCTGGACGTTTTTTTTGAGGGGGAGGAGGGTGTTGGAGCAGTCTGTAATCCAGAGGTGGAGGTTGCAGGTGGAGGAGTTGGTGTTTATGGAGGTAGGTGGGGAGGATTTGTTTAGGGTGCGGTGTAGTTGGTCTTGGGTGATGTTGTTCTAGTTTCTGCGGGGCGGGTGGTACTGTCGGAGGTGGGTGGTGGGTTTGTTGAAGGAGAAGTGTATGCAGTGGTGGTCAGTCCAGAGGAGTTCGGTGATGTTATTGACTGAGATGTGGTTGCCTGAGGAAAAGATCGGGTCGAGGGTGTGGCCGGCTGCGTAGGTTGGGTAGTTTACGAGTTGCTTCAGTCCGATGGTTCCGAAGTTTTCCAGGAGGGTGGAGGGGTTGTGATCATTGGGGTTATCAAGATGGAAGTTGAGGTCACTGAGGAGGATGTAGTCCATTGAGGCGAGGGCATGGGGTGTGATGTGGTCGGTGATGGAGTCGCAGAAGGCAGGACGAGGTCCGGGAGGTCTGTAGATGAGGGTGCCTTGGAGGGTGGTGTTGGGTTTGACCTGGATCTTGAAGTTTAGGTGTTCTAGGCCTGGTGAGTGGTCATCGGAGATAGTTACAACTTGGATGGTGTGTTTGTGGATGATGGCGATGTCTCCTCCAGGTCGGTTGCTGCAGTCTTTGTGGCAGATCTTGTAGCCTTCGGGTATTGCAGTAGTGATGTCCAGCGCTGATGTGGGGTTTAGCCAGGAAGCGACATATGGGGAGGTGGAGTCTACCAAGTTCCAGATTTCGAGGGCGTGCTTGTGGCGGAGCGGGTGTTGAGGAGGATGCAGTTGAAGTAATTGCAGCTGTTTTTGGGTGGGTTAGTTGGTTGGGTTGTGGTCCGGAGGGAGAGAAAGGAGCAGTTGCGGCAGGTAAAAGGTCCGAAGGTGTTGGTCATGGATGCGTGGTGGCAGGCGGACGATCTACCAGTGTTGAGCCCGTAGAGGGTGCTGGTGTCGTAGTGGCGGCAGTTTCTGGAGCCAAGGTTCGTGGCGTTGGGTGCGGTCGGGGCACGGATGGGCGCTGACGGGCTTGCCGGGAGCAGCATTAAACACAGCAGGAAGGTGGGTGGGCTGGTTAGCTGGATAGGGGTAGGAGTGAAATAAAAACAGAGCAAGCAGAATACAGTAAAATTGTCAGGGTTTTTACCTGTTTTGTTTGCCATGTGCTGCTGGCAGCCATTTTACTCACCTCTCTTGCTGACTGTGGTGCATTGTGGGGGATGCTGCTTATTTCCTGCACTTCCTTTTATGGCCAGACTGGTGTGCATCATCCGTGTGAGACAGGATGCAGTCTCAGAATTGTGATGTCATCACGTATTATTTAATGGGCCTCTGTTCAGTATGCTTTGCCTTTGTGTTGTCTCAGACCTGTTTGTGAGAGCTCCTGTATATTACCTGGCTATCTGACGTCCCTCCTGGTTCCTGGCTTGTTCCTGACTCTGCTGTTTTCCTTGTTCCTGATTCTGGCTTGTCTGACTACTCGCTTGGGCTCCTGACTCGGCTCATCTGACTACCAGCTCTGGTTTTTTATTCCTGGCTTGTTATTTGATTTGTGGACTTTTTATTATTTTTTGCTATTAATAAAGGTGTGATTATTTCTGCACTTCTCGTCTCAGTCTGATTCCTGGCACCCTGACAAAAATACAGCCAAAATACATAGGGAGGAGGGAGAGAGAACTTACTTCAATGGTGCTGGCAGCAGCATTAAATACAGCCGGAAGGTGGGCGGGCTGGTTAGCTGGATAGGGGTAGGTGTGAAATAAAAACAGAGCAAGCAGAATACAGTAAAATACAGCCAAAATACATAGGGAGGAGGGAGAGAGAACTTACTTCAATGGTGCTGGGAGCAGCATTAAATACAGCAGGAAGGTGGGCGGGCTGGTTAGCTGGATAAGGGTAGGTGTGAAATAAAAACAGAGCAAGCACTACTCTGCCTGGTTTACACCTGAACTGCTAAACTGCTGGATTATCTTTTGTTGCTGACCTCTGCCTGTTCCTGACCACTCTATTGGTTTACCCCTGAACTGCTATACTGCTGTATTGCCTTTCTGTTGCCAAACTCTGCCTGTCTCTGAACATTATCTGCCTTAATCTTCTCGTCATGAAGGACTACCCTGTCTACCGTGAGTACTGCTTACCTCATTTCTTAAACTCACTTTGTTCTGGGATATTTCCTTATCCTTCCGCTTGACGCCAGGATAAGAAGACTACTGACCAAGTTTGGTCCAATAGGGAAATATCCCACGAGCATTACATTATACTTGGGCCATGGACCCAAATGAGGTAGTAAGAGCAGTCTCTCTTCAGGGACAGCCCCTGGGAACCCACACCATACACTTGCAGAATGTGGATTCTAAACTTGAGGCTATATCAGCTATGCTCTCCTCACTGGTTGCAGAAAAGAACGCTGTTCCTGCTGTTACAAAGCAAGCCCCTACTGCTAGTGCTGCAACTCCCTCCCCCCTGTTATTGGAAGTATACCCCGGATACCATTACCTCACAAGTACAATGGTACTACCGACTGTAGGTTTTTTTTCAACCAGTGCAGACTACACTTCCGCAATGATCCTCTCAACTTCCAGTCTCATCAGTCAAAGGTCACTTTTTTCATTTCTTTATTGAAACATAAGGCCATAGCCTGGGTTTCTCCCCTTTTGCAACAGAGTGCTCAACTCCTGAACGATGCTGATGCCTTCATTTCTGCAATATCTTACGTATTTGGCATCTCCGGCCACACTGTTACTGCAGAGTGCTCTCTCTTAGATCTCCGCCAGAGCAATAGATCTGTGGCACAATACGCCATCGAGTTTCGCACCTTGGCACATGAGACCAGTTGGGATGACAGTGCTCTCAAAGCGGCCTTCAGGAGAGGCCTGCATGAGCATATCAAGGATGAGCTCACTTATCGTGATGTCCCATCTTCCTTGGATGACTTCATAACACTTTGTATCAGGCTGGAGTCTCGCTTTCAGGAGAGACAAGCTGAGAGAGAGAGAGAACATGCAGAATCCTTCCCTCTCGTCCACCTACTCATCCAGTCTCTAGATCCCTTCAGCACCTCCAGTTACCTCTGAAGAGGAACCCATGGATCTCTCTTCCCTTAAGCCCTCTGAGTCTAAAAGACAGAGAAGGAGGTTGAGACTGTGTTTCTATTGTGGTTCTAATTTACACTAACTCAACAACTGTGATATACTGCCAGGAAAAGCCAACGCTTAGAAGATAAAAGTGGGGTACCTCTTAAGCGTAGCCACTACTAAATCCCCTAACTCTTCTCGGATCCTGGTACCTGTTACCCTTACCTTTCTTCAGAATTCCGTCCACGCTCAAGCCCTTATTGATTCAGGGGCCGCTGGAAATTTTCTGGATCACCGTTTCATGATTCATGCTGGGTTGCCTCTACTTCAGAAAAAACAATGTCTTAAAATAACTACTCTGGATGGCACTCCCCTTGGATCAGGTTTAATCCATTTCGAATCAGCACCCCTAACCTTGACTGTAGGAGTCCTACATACCGAACAATTGCAGCTCGATGTCATTCATTCTCCTGCACAACCAGTTATTCTTGGTCTTCCTTGGTTACGTATTCACAATCCTCAGTTCAACTGGACTAAGAGACAGTTGGTCTCCTGGGGTAAATCCTGTTTCAACTCCTGCCTGGCTAAGGTTACTCCACTGCATCACGTCCCCGACTGTAGGTTTTTTTTCAACCAGTGCAGACTACACTTCCGCAATGATCCTCTCAACTTCCAGTCTCATCAGTCAAAGGTCACTTTTTTCATTTCTTTATTGAAACATAAGGCCATAGCCTGGGTTTCTCCCCTTTTGCAACAGAGTGCTCAACTCCTGAACGATGCTGATGCCTTCATTTCTGCAATATCTTACGTATTTGGCATCTCCGGCCACACTGCTACTGCAGAGTGCTCTCTCTTAGATCTCCGCCAGAGCAATAGATCTGTGGCACAATACGCCATCGAGTTTCGCACCTTGGCACATGAGACCAGTTGGGATGACAGTGCTCTCAAAGCGGCCTTCAGGAGAGGCCTGCATGAGCATATTAAGGATGAGCTCACTTATCGTGATGTCCCATCTTCCTTGGATGACTTCATAACACTTTGTATCAGGCTGGAGTCTCGCTTTCAGGAGAGACAAGCTGAGAGAGAGAGAGAGAGAACATGCAGAATCCTTCCCTCTCGTCCACCTACTCATCCAGTCTCTAGATCCCTTCAGCACCTCCAGTTACCTCTGAAGAGGAAACCATGGATCTCTCTTCCCTTAAGCCCTCTGTGTATAAAAGACAGAGAAGGAGGTTGAGACTGTGTTTCTATTGTGGTTCTAATTTACACTAACTCAACAACTGTGATATACTGCCGGGAAAAGCCAACGCTTAGAGGATAAAAGTGGGGTACCTCTTAAGCGTAGCCACTACTAAATCCCCTAACTCTTCTTGGATCCTGGTACCTGTTACCCTTACCTTTCTTCAGAATTCCGTCCACGCTCAAGCCCTTATTAATTTTCTGGATCACCGTTTCATGATTCATGCTGGGTTGCCTCTACTTCAGAAAAAACAATGTCTTAAAATAACTACTCTGGATGGCACTCCCCTTGGATCAGGTTTAATCCATTTTGAATCAGCACCCCTAACCTTGACTGTAGGAGTCCTACATACCGAACAATTGCAGCTTGATGTCATTCATTCTCCTGCACAACCAGTTATTCTTGGTCTTCCTTGGTTACGTATTCACAATCCTCAGTTCAACTGGACTAAGAGACAGTTGGTCTCCTGGGGTAAATCCTGTTTCAACTCCTGCCTGGATAAGGTTACTCCACTGCATCACGTCCCTATAGCCAGCCTCCAGACCCCTTCTAATCTTCACGGTATACAGAGAGAAGGGTTGTAACCTAAAATAAGGTAACTACCAATAAGACAGGGATTTCAGCACAACATTTTTATTGTGAGCAAAGGCAAATGTCACCATAATTGGTTGGGGTATAGTGTTTCCCAAATCCTGCACTCACATATCAGGCAGAGTATTTTACACGCCCATGAAAGACAAAATGAACCAAAAAACAGTACCCAGAGGTTAAATGCGTTTTAAAACAGACGTAGATGTCACTTTTAAAGCAAACCAAATGAACACATCTTGCTCTATTACCTAAACAAAACAGAACAGACAACACCTCCACTAGAGGATGGTTACGCTCTGAGCGCAAAATTCGACCATCATAGTGATCCGTGAGGATCTATGTCTGTAAAGTTCCACTATCTTAATTTCTTAAGCAGTATATAATGCCTAGCTAGACATCAATCAATTGCAGGCAAAATATAAACATTGTGCACAACACATATAGGTTAATAATACACAAGTGACCCAATGGTTTAAATAAGACAGCACAGACTAGGGGAAAGTACTGTATACAACTCCTATTTCAGTGGGCACCACTATTGCATTATAGTTTAGGTGTCATGAAATATAATGTAGCAACAGGATCTATGTATACAATCCCAAAGCAAGTCTAAATGTGTCTTTCCAGCATAAGTAAGTTAAATAGTGCGTGTTGCAGCTAATAATGATACAAATAGTAATAACAGCTGCACGTGAAAGAGCAGTTCATACACTCTATTAGAGAGTATTAGCGGACTAGTAGCAAATAAACTCATAGATTTTCATGTGTTCAAATAAGTTTTCAAAGGGTCAAATTAAAGTTAAATCAATTATGCCAAGAATACAACCGTTCAGGCGATTTTCCTCCTTCGTGGTGCCGAATCTAAGCTCCAAAAGATCCAAAGGTTTTATTTGGCAAGTCGGTGCATCCACAGATAGGCAGGCATTAGGCCAATGGAGATCCACTTTGTGTTAGTGCAAATAGCATGGTGTTAGAGACGCCAATGCGGTCTGCAAGCAAACACATCCTCCTCCAGGTACGTCACTGCCGACGCGCGTTTCACCCCCCACGTGACCACAGCGTCAGGGATTTTCTCAGGGCAAATGGTTACTTCGTTGAGCCTCAGCTGTTTCTTTATCGCTCATCTTAGGAGCTGATTGGATATCACTGTTTAAGCTTATAGCCAGTAGAGAGTGCTCTCTTTGTTCATGCCCCTCTCCTTGGGAAACAGTGAAATATTTTGTGAACAAGATGAAAAAGCTGTTTTAATATGCTACTGCCAAAGGCGTTTTTTTGTATCTTCAAACACTATAAACATTCAAGTAATTTTTTTCCCACTTAAAAAGAAAAAGTAAATTAAAAAGGGAATAAATATATATCTTAGTACATTTGGTTCAAATGTCTTTGTAATATTTGTTATGGAAATAACTTCATGTTTATTATACAGATTTTTTTGAAATTTAGGGAAAAATATTTCCATAATTTTTTTGCGTGTATCCTACTTGTGAACTGAACAAATATATAGAGAGGCTTAACCTTACTTATTTTCTTTTCTCATAGTCAGAGAAACGCAGCAAATTCAAATTTTTCATTTAGACCTTTAGGCGTGACAGTCTGGAGTTTATACATCCATTCCGTCTCTTTTTTGAGGAATACATTGTCAATGTCCCCTCCTCTTCCAAAAAGGGAGCAAGATTCAATACCTGTGACCCTTAGGTCAGTCAGGTTACAACCATAATGAGTTGAAAAATGCAATGCCACTCCACTTTTTATCTCTCCTTCTCTTGCTGTCTTAATGTCATCCCTATGTTCAGTAACCCTGTCTTTCAACATGCGTCTCGTTTTGCCTACATAAAAAACAGGGCAGCTGCACGAAAGTTGATAAATAACATTTTCAGTTTTGCAGTTAATGAACTGCTTTATGGGATAAAGCACAGAACCAGTAGAGAAGGTTTTTGTGCGGACAATGTATTTACATAGAACACAGTGTCCGCATTGAAAACACCCCTTCACCTTTCTATGTTCTTCCAGCCAGTCTTTAGTATTGGGACTTTTTACAAAATGGCTCTTTACCAATTTGTCTTTCAAGTTAGGTGCTCTCCTAGCCACTAGGGAGGGTTTATCCCCTACTATTTCTCAGATTACTTCATCGGCTTTTAAAAACTGCCATTTTTCAGTCAAAATCGTACGAATCCTTTCGCAATGACAATTATATTGGGTAACAAATCGTACTCTTTGATCTTTGGATTTAGTCTTAGTCTTGTAGAGCAGGTCATCCCTGTTCTCTCTCCTAGCCCTATTCATAGCATATCTCAGATTTCTTTTCGAATAGCCTCTATTCTCAAATCTGTTAAACATTTCAATAGCATGTTTATCGAATTTCCTTATACTGGAGCAATTTCGCCTTAGTCGTAAAAACTGACCTGCAGGTATTCTCCGTATCAGGGATTTTGGGTGATGACTGGAAGCCTCCAAAATATTATTGGTGGCTATATCTTTGCGGTAAATTTTAGTTGACAAATTTTTCCCTTCCTTTTTGATTTTAACATCAAGGAATGTCAGCTCATTTTCATTATAGTCGAACATTAAGAGGATATTGAACGAGTTTGTATTTAACACTTTAACAAACTTTTTCAAGGAACCCTCGGTACCCCTCCATAAGAGGAAGACATAGTCCACATAGCGTAACCAGATAAGGACATGATCCTTAATCCAGTCCTGTAAATCACTAAAAACTACTGAGTTTTTAGTAGTTAGGACGTGACCAGGATGATTACAAGAAAAACCAAGTTTATACTTACTATCTTAATAGAAATTCATATGATTCAGGGACGGATTGTTCAGATGTTGAAGGAGATAGTAAATCAAAAAACGAGGGTGTAAGAGCACAGGTATAAAAGAAAGGAGACGTGGAGGTAGGAAAAGGAACAGAAAAATTGATCTAACCCCCATAGAGATGCCCAGAGAGAGGGGCAGACCCCAAAGGCGAGGAAGGAATATAAGGAGAGGAGTAGGGATGAGGATGAGAACATGACGGGACTACAGAGGGGACTTTTAGGAGATCCTCCATCTAGTAAAAGTGATGAATTACAAATAGTTAATTTATCCTCCTTTCCTCTAAACAATGCACATGTTAATCTATTGAAAAAAAGGACTTTCCTTTTGCCCAACAAATGCCCTGGATAAATTTACAGTTATTAAGGATCTGAATTTGTTTGCACGAAAAGTAATACTTTCTTATGTAATGAAAGGCAAACAAAATACAGATCTAGTGGATAACTCCAATGATTTAAATATTGATCAGAATGATCTAAAAACAGTCACTGATCTGGTGCATTTGTTGGACTCCAATTAATCTCCTGACGAAACCCTTGGTGCCGTCGGCCAAGTAGAACAAGAGGATCAAAACCCTGTTACGATTAAGGTTGACTCAGGTTTAAAAAGAAACTCTGACTATATGCCGCCACTTGCCCTTGTCCCTGCGGTACAACTGTTCGTTAAGGAAGTTGAAAAATAAATTAATAAGATCTCTTTTGATAAGATTAGTCAAGATAACCTAAAATTTGAGGAAAGACGGGCCCTTTTTGATCTTTTGAACAAATCAGGGATTATTATTAAGCAGGCGGATAAGGGGGGAAATCTAGTGGTCATGGATGAGACTAACTATATGAAGGAAGTAAAGAGACAATTGAAAAACAAGGATCAATATCTACTGTTATCACAAAATCCTATAGCCTCAATACAAGCCACCCTCCTGCACCTTCTAAATGATGCAAGAAAGGAAGGAATTATTAATAAGAAGGAATGGAGCTATCTATATACAAGGTTCCCCAGAGTACCTGTGTTTTATTGCATCCCCAAATTACATAAAAATCTTAGGGAACCTCCTGGACATCCCATAATATCTGGGATAGGGAGCATCACAGAGAATCTGGGGAACTATGTAGATAGATTTATTAAGCCCTTTCTGCTGACATTGACATCCTATGTGAAGGACACCAGTGACCTTCTAAGGAAATTGGATGGTCTAGAGGTGGAACAAAATACCTTACTGGTGTCTCTGGATGTAGAGGGACTTTACTCATCCATACCTCATGATGTAGGCTTAAAAGCTGACAGATTTTTTCTGGAGAGTAGAGGCCCTCTATACAAGAAACACACTGATTTTGTACTTACTCTTTTGCAATTTGTACTAACAAATAATGTGTTTAGCTTTGACAAGAGGTTTTATAAACAGATTAGAGGAACCGCAATGGGGGCAACATGTGCTCCATCATATGCTTGCCTCCATCTTGGTATGTGGGAAAACTCAGTAGTTTTTAGTGATTTACAGGACTGGATAGAGGATCATGTCCTTATCTGGTTACGCTATGTGGACAATGTCTTCCTCTTATGGAGGGGTACCGAGGATTCCTTGAAAGAGTTTGTTAAAGTGTTAAATACAAACTCGTTCAATATCCTCTTAACGTTCGACTATAATGAAAATGAGCTGACATTCCTTGATGTTAAAATCAAAAAGGAAGGGAAAAATTTGTCAACTGAAATTTACTGCAAAGATACAGCCACCAATAATATTTTGGAGGCTTCCAGTCATCACCCAAAATCCCTGATACGGAGGAAATTTAATAAACATGCTATTGAAATGTTTAACAGATTTGATAATAGAGGCTATTCGAAATGAAATCTGAGATATTCTATGAATAGGGCTAGGAGAGAGAACAGGGATGACCTGGTCTACAAGACTAAGACTAAATCCAAAGATCAAAGAGTATGATTTGTTACCCAATATAATTGTCATTGCGAAAGGATTCGTACGATTTTGACTGAAAAATGGCAGTTTTTAAAAGCCGATAAAGTCATCTGAGAAATAGTAGGGGATAAACCCTCCCTAGTGGCTAGGAGAGCACCTAACTTGAAAGACAAATTGGTAAAGAGCCATTTTGTAAAAAGTCCCAATACTAAAGACTGGCTGGAAGAACATAGAAAGGTGAAGGGGTGTTTTCAGTGCGGACACTGTGTTCTATGTAAATACATTGTCTGCACAAAAACCTTCTCTACTGGTTCTGTGCTTTATCCCATAAAGCAGTTCATTAACTGCAAAACTGAAAATGTTATTTACCTACTTTCGTGCAGCTGCCCTGTCTTCTATGTAGGCAAAATGAGATGCATGTTGAAAGACAGGGTTACTGAACATAGGGATGACATTAAGACAGCAAGAGAAGGAGAGATAAAAAGTGGAGTGGCATTGCATTTTTCAACTCACCATGGTTGTAACCTGTCTGATCTAAGGGTCACAGGTATTAAATCTTGCTCACTTTTTGGAAGAGGAGGGGACATTGACAATGTACTCCTCAAAAAAGAGACAGAATGGATGTATAAACTCCAGACTGTCACGCCTAAAGGTCTTAATGAAAATTTTTAATTTGCTGCGTTTCTCTGACTATGAGAAAAGAAAATATATGTAAGGTTAAGCCTCTCTATATATTTGTTCAGTTCACAAGGAGGATACACGCAATAAAATTATGGAAATATTTTTCCCTAAATTTCAAAAAAAATCTGTATAATAAACATGAAGTTATTCCCATAACAAATATTACAAAGACATTTGAACCAAATGTACTAAGATATATATTTATTCACTTTTTAATTTACTTTTTCATTTTAAGCTGCAAAAGAAAAAAAAATTATTTGAATGTTTATAGTTTTTGAAGATACAAAAAAATGCCTTTGGCGGTAGCATATTAAAACAGCTTTTTCATCTTGTTCACAAAGACACCACGCTATTTGCACTAACACAAAGTGGATCTCCATTGGCCTAATGCCTGCCTATCTGTGAATACACCGACTTGCCAAATACAACCTTTTGGAGCTTAGATTCAGCACCACAAAGGAGGAAAATCGCCTGAACGGTTGTTTTCTTGGCATAATTGATTTAACTTCTACCATTTGTCAATGGACATTTTGTGTTAAAAAGCCATAATTTGACCCTTTGAAAACTTATTTGAACACATGAAAATCTGTGGGACTTTATTTGCTACTAGTCCGCTAATACTCTCTAATAGCGTGTATGAACTGCTCTTTCACTTGCAGCTGTTATTACTATTTGTATCCTTATTAGCTGCAACACGCACTATTTAACTTACTTATGCTGGAAAGACACATTTAGACTTGCTTTGTGATTGTATACATAGATCCTGTTGCTACATTGTATTTCATGACACCTAAACTATAATGGAATAGTGGTGCCCGCTGAAATAGGAGGTGTATACATTCCCTTAGTCTGTGCTGTCTTATTTAGACCATTGGGTCACTTGTGTATTATTAACCTATGTGTGTTGTGCACAATGTTTATATTTTGCCTGCAATTGATTGATGTGTAGCTAGGCATTATATACTGCTTAAGAAATTAAGATAGTGGAACTTTACAGACATAGATCCTCACGGATCACTATGATGGTCGAATTTTGTGCTCCGAACGTAACCATCCTCTGGTGGAGGTGTTGTCTGTTCTGTTTTGTTTAGGTAATAGAGCAAGCATAATTTTGTACTCAGGCCTGAATTAATTAATATATAAGTGGCCTGTCTCCCCTTTTTACCCTATATACCCCTTGTAATCTTCCCTAAGTATATGCAGAATTTACAGATGTTTTGAAAAGAAAGCAGCCGATGTGTTGCCACCTCACCGTCCTTATGACTGCAAAATTTACCTGTTTCCTGGAGCCCCACTTCCTAAAGGGAGGACTTATCTGTTCTCCAAAGCTGAAACCAAGGCCATGGAGGAATACATACAAGAAAACCTAGCTAAAGGCTTTATTCGCCCTTCCTCCTCTCCTTCTGGGGCTGGCTTCGTTTTTGTCAGTAGAAAGGATGGTGGTCTCACAACCTGTATCGATTACAGAGCCCTAAACAACATTACTATCAAGAATCGTTATCCTATTCCTTTGATCACCAAACTATATGATTTGCTCCAAAATGCTTGCTACGTTACAAAGTTGGACCTACATGGAGCGTACAATCTCATTCGTATCTTCCCAGGACATGAATGGAAGACTGCTTTCAACACGAGATCAGGGCATTACGAATACCTTGTAATGCCTTTTGGGCTGTGTAATGCCCCTGCTGTCTTCCAAGCATTTGTCAATTATGTCTTCCGTGACCTCCTTAATCGCACAGGGGTGACTGCAAACCACTCAATCCTCAATGAAAGCAATCCACAGCACCAATGTACTTCAAATGGTGTTTATTCAAGCTTATTTATCAGGTACAAAAAAATTAAAATGCAAGCAACGTTTCAGGATAAATTCCCTTAATCATGCTCTTTAATTGCATGTGTTCACTGCTATATATAGGGTTCTCTCTATAACCCTTCCGTTTATATCCTTGTTAAACAGTAGTATAACAGCGCCATCTAGCTGTCAAAAAATAAATGTAAAAAAATCTCATTATCTATACTATGCATACAAAATAATGTATACAGAACAGATGATGCTCCAATCCCTTAAACGTTTTGAAAAATAGCTTCCAGTTTGTGTATCCAAAAACATTCTGTTTTAATATCAATTCTCTATTACCACCTTTCCTTAGCTTCCCCACACTATCACTTGCCATCTTAACTGTTTTATACTATGGCCAGCTTTTTTAAGAAATGGCTTGATACCGGGGCTGTAATGTCTTTACACCTAATATTGGATCTGTACTAACTCATGCTATCTCTTACTTTTCTAGTCGTTTCACCAATGTAAATACTAGAACAAGGACATTTAATACTGTATATGAGTTATATGCATAATGCTCTCTGATCCTGAATTTTCTTCCTGTTTGAGGGTGCAGAAAATCCGTACCTTGTATTACCACACTACAAGTAGCGCATCCTAAACACGGGAAAGTACCCAAGGGCCTCAATAGGGAGTTGGATTTTTCTATAGGTTTAAGTGATCGGAGCATCATCTGTTCGGTATTAGTTATTTTGTATGCATTGTATGTAAATTGAGAGATAAGTTTTTATGTTTATTTTTTGACCGCTAGATGGCGCTGCTATTCTACTGTTTAACAAGGATGGAAATTGAAGGGTTAAAAAGAGAGCCCTATGTATAGCAGTGCACACATGCAATTGATGAGCATGATTAAGGGAATTTATCCCAAAATGTAACTTGTTGTTTAACTTTTTGTACCTGAGAAATATGCTTTCATAAACACCATTTGAAGACAAGTATTTCAATTTACTTGTATTATCAAATTTGCATTCCCTTGGTATTCTTTGTTGAAGAGCATACCTAGGTAGGGAGATAGCTGTTGATTGGTGGTTGGACAAATATTCCTCTTGTCATTTGCTCACCCCATGTGTTCTGCTAGCTCCCAGTAGTGTATAGATGCTCATGAGCATACTTTTTAAAGGGTACCAAAAGGACAAAGCTAATTTGATAATATAAGTAGATTTGAAAGTTATTTAAAATAGCTCTTCCCAATTAAAGGGAGTTTCAGTTTTCCTTTAAGAACAGTGTTCTGCAATTTTCAGTATATTTGGTTCTTGTATTCTAAATTTAAATAATGAATAAAATGTCTAAAGCAATGCTTTTATTTGATTCTTAGTAATATACTATGCTCTGTATTTGTTTTAACTTGGATATGTATAGTTTGGGTGTTTATAATTTTGCTATATTATAAATAACTAGTCCTAAAGCCCGTTCACACGGACCATTTTTTGCAGTACAGTGGTCCCACCCCTTGCGCTCTCTCCCTCTCTTTTGCTCTCTCTCTCTCCCCCCCCTCTCTTTTGCTCTCTCTCTCCCCCTCTCTTTTGAGCTTTCTCTCTCCCCCCTCTCTTTTGAGCTCTCTCTCTCCCCTCTCTTTTGCGCTCTCTCTCTCCCCCTCTCTTTTGCGCTCTCTCTCCCCTCTCTTTTGCACTGTCTCTCTCCCCCTCTCTTTTGCGCTCTCTCTCCCTTTTCTTTTGCACTGTCTCTCTCCCCCTCCCTTTTGCGCTCTCTCTCCCTTTTCTTTTGCGCTCTCTCTCTCCCCCTCTCTTTTGCGCTCTCTCTCCCCCCTCTCTTTTGCGCTCTCTCCCCCCTCTCTTTTGAGCTTTCTCTCTCCCCCCTCTCTTTTGAGCTCTCTCTCTCCCCTCTCTTTTGCGCTCTCTCCCCCTCTCTTTTGCGCTCTCTCTCCCCTCTCTTTTGCACTGTCTCTCTCCCCCTCTCTTTTGCGCTCTCTCCCCCTTTTCTTTTGCGCTCTCTCTCTCCCCCTCTCTTTTGCGCTCTCTCTCCCCCCCTCTCTTTTGCGCTCTCTCTCTTTCCCCCTCTCTTTTGCGCTCTCTCCCCCCTCTCTTTTGCGCTCTCTCTCTCCCCCTCTCTTTTGTGCTCTCTCTCCCCCTCTCTTTTGCTCTCTCTCTCTTCCCCTCTCTTTTGAGCTCTCTCTCTCCCCCTCTCTTCTGAGCTCTCTCTCCCCCTCTCTTTTGTGCTCTCTCTCTCCCCCTGTTTTGCACTCTCTCCCCCCTCTCTTTTGCGCTCTCTCTCCCCCCTCTCTTTTGCGCTCTCTCTCTCCACCCCTCTCTTTTGCGCTCTCTCTCCACCACTCTCTTTTGCGCTCTCTCCCCCCCTTCTCTTTTGTGCTCTCTCTTCCCTCCCTATCTTTTGCGCTCTCTCTCCCCCTCTCTTTTGTGCTCTCTCCCCCCTCTCTTTTGCCATCTCTCTCCCCCCTCTCTTTTGCTGTCTCTCTCCCCCTCTCTCTTTTGCTGTCTCTCTCCCCCTCTCTCTTTTGCAGTCTCTCTCCCCCTCTCTCTTTTGCAGTCTCTCTCCCCCTCTCTCTTTTGCTGTCTCTCTCCCCCTCTCTCTTTTGCTGTCTCTCTCCCCCTCTCTCTTTTGCAGTCTCTCTCCCCCTCTCTTTTGCTGTCTCTCTCCCCCTCTCTTTTGTTGTCTCTCTTCCCCCTCTCTTTTGCTGTCTCTCTCTCCTTCTCTCTTTTGCTGTCTCTTTCCCCCCTCTCGTTTGCTGTCTCTCCCACCCCTATATCGAGCGACCGCGCCCGGCCCCGCCGCTTTCACGGCTATCCACGCATGACCACTTCTGCTGTGGCTGCAGATCAGCTTAGGGACTCAAAGGCCAGGTGTGTTTGTCCTTGTGCTGTCTCTACTGCGCATAACAGCTTCGGACAAACACACTTGGCCTTTTATTATATAGGATGTGGGCAATTATGACGACGTAGGGGTGTTTGAAATGGAGAATTACAAAAGGAGGTTAGATTTTAATGGAGGCTACAATGAGGGGACTATATTAGGGGTACATTTTTAGCGGTGATTGTGTAGAATTTAGGGAGTCACATAGTGTAACAGGTTAATTGGCATTACAGGCTAACTGTGGTGTGGGCTGTGTCATGGTTGGGGTAAATAGAAGTCTTGCAGGCTGGTTCAGTCACTTTTAGACCTTATCGCAGTGGTGATTAGGTTGAAGTAGGAGACTATAACACTGGTGCCTTTATGAATGGGGGTCATAAGCAGGGTGCAGAGTCCTTAGAGCTTTTACTGGTGCACAATCAAAATATCAGGTTAGTTTTTTTGTTGTTTGCTACAACAGATTGTGTAGCAGCTCTGTATATGCAATATAACACACAGTATGTAGCATTACAATATATAATGTATCTCAGTACATAAACTATACTATAAAAACCTAATTTATATTTCTCTGTCTGGTGAACAGCTAAGGATGGTAAAATGTGTTTAGGGAGCACTGAGCTTAGCTGACTGCCAATCTTACAAACATACTTTGATCCTTGGGAAAGCTGATGTGTGGGTAAAGAAACGTTACTGGGTGCTGATGTCACTGGGAAGGTCACGGCGATAGGTTGGACCAGATTGTTTATGCATTGCAATTTACCAAAACTCAATCCTTTGTAATAGAGGACCCTACAGACACATAGTTATTCTATATGGAGGGCAGCCTTGAAAAACATTATTTATAGTGCATTATTTATAAATTGTTTTATTTGGTATGATTTAATATATCTTGTTTACTTGTGTAGTTCCAGTGACTGATAGCAGCTGAAGTACCTGTCAAACAGAATAGCTTGTATACCTAGTGCTTATGAAAGCTCCGACAAATGAATGCATCTCTGTGTAACAGTGCAAGTCTGAAGCCTGACAGTAAACAGGCGCTGTGTATGAAAAAGAGCTTAATATAGTGTTGTTATGATTAAATACACATTTGGCTTTATTTCACTTTATTCAGTATTTAAACAGAGTTGTACTATTATAGTGTTTGCTTTGAGGACCATATACATTATATCCAATAAAAGATACACCAGTAATAAAAGTGGAACAATATATATCCATACAGGTGTATACTTTTTATATCCAAATTGTAAAATATTAACATAAGTAAAATAATGTATATTCACTTTCCCATTTAAGTAGAATACAGTCCACATTGCTGCACATTTAGGTTTTTGGATTTATCTTAATTTGTATTTATTTGTATGTAACTAATTTCAGTACATGGTACTAAAAATGTTATCTAACTGATGCTGTAAAGGAGGAGCTAAGATCTAAAAATCTCACAAATCTTTTTTTGCAATCAATCAGGTGATCAGATCCTTTCATTTTCAATGGCAAATCTTTTACTTTATACGGATGAGTTTTTATTGTGGATTTATGAGAATCATTGCACTTCTCTATACCTGTTTTAGAGTAACTAAACATTTTCGTTGGTGGAGAGTTGCTGAATCATCCATATATATACACTCCTACTAGAAGTCTGCTCTGTCCCCTTTAGACAGAGAATGACTGAGAATTGATACACCTAATATAATAATATATATATATATATATACACACCTAATATAATATATATATATACACTTAACATAATAATATAATATATATAAACACCTAATATAACATAACATACATATATATATATATATACATACCTAATATAATATATATATATATATATATATATATATATATACACACCTAATATAATAATATATATATATACACCTAATATAATAATATATATATACACCTAATATAATAATATATATAAATATAAACCTAATATAATAATATATATAGTTGTGCTCATAAGATTACATACCTTGGCAGAATTTATGATTTCTTGGCCATTTTTTAGAGAATATGAATGATAACACAAAAACTTTTCTTTCACTCATGGTTAGTGTTCGGCTGAAGCCATTTATTATCAATCAACTGTGTTTACTCTTTTTAAATCATAATGACAACAGAAACTACCCAAATGACCCTGATCAAAAGTTTACATACCCTGGTGATTTTGGCCTGATAACATGCACACAAGTTGACAGAAAGGGGTTTGAATGGCTATTAAAGGTAACCATCCTCACCTGTGATCTGTTTGCTTGTAATTAGTGTGTGTGTATAAAAGGTCAATGAGTTTGTGGACTACTGACAGACCCTTGCATCTTTCATCCAGTGCTGCACTGACGTTTCTGGATTCTGAGTCATGGGGAAAGAAAAAGAATTGTCAAAGGATCTGTGTGAAAAAGGTAGTTGAACTGTATAAAACAGGAAATGGATATAAAAAGATATCCAAGGAATTGAGAATGCAAATCAGCAGTGTTCAAACTCTAATCAAGAAGTGGAAAACTGAGGCGTTCTGTTTGATAATATACTGCATTCATCTTGCCTTCAATTCTGTCCAAATTCCCTGTGCCTTTGTAGCTCACACATCCCCAAAACATCAGCAATCCACCTACGTGTTTCACAGTAGGAATGGTGTACCTTTTATCATAGGCCTTGTTGACTCCTCTCCAAATGTAGCATTTATGGTTGTGGCCAAAAAGCGAAATTTTGGTCTCATCACTCCAAATGACTTTGTGCCAGAAGGTTTGTGGCTTGTCTCTGTGCTGTTTGGCGTATTGTATAGGGAAACTTTGTGGCATTTGCGTAGTAATGGCTTTCTTCTAGCGACTCAACCATGCCGCCCATCTTTCTTGAACTGCCTCCTTATTGTGCATCTTGAAACAGCCACACCACATGTCCTGTATTTCCCCTGAAGTCATTTGTGGGTTTGTCTTTTAGTTGGTCTACCTGACCGTGGTTTGCTTTCAAGAGAACCCCTCATTTTCCACTTCTTTATTAGAGTTTGAACACTGCTGATTTGCATTCTCAATTCCTTGGATATCTTTTTATATCCCTTTCCTGTTTTATACAGTTCAACTACCTTTTCTCGCAGATCCTTCGACAATTCTTTTGCTTTCCCCATGACTCAGAATCCAGAATCGTCAGTGCAGCACTGGATGAAAGATGCAAGGGTCTGTATGTTTTCAGGCCAAAATCACCAGGGTATGTAAACTTTTGATCAGGGTAATTTGGGTAGTTTCTGTTATCATTATGATTTAAAAAGAGTAAACACAGTTGATTGATAATAAATGGCTTCAGCCAAACACTAACCATGAGTGAAAGAAAAGTTTTTGTGTTATCATTCATATTCTCTGAAAAATGGCCAAGAACTCATAAATTCTGCCAGGGTATGTAAACTTATGAGCACAACTGTACACCTAATATAATAATATATATAATAATATTTTTTTTCTGCTGGACAAACATAAATCAGCAAACTACAAACCATGCTATTTCAATAAAATATCTTTATTAACATTACATTAAAATATGGACTCCTATGCCTATCTGAGAGCTTGTGGGGTGGACATAATTTCTAAGTAGCTGCACTTTTTTACTATGTCATCATCATCCTCATTTATCAACCAGTCTGGTGCCCTGGAGCGAAATAGTTTAGGATTTTATAGGTTAATTCTGACCTAGCATCTGCTGAGGAAACTCTTCAGTCTACCCTACTGCTCTGTTTACATCTGACAATTATTCTAGTCTCTTCTGGTGAAAAGCTTCAAGGTCCTTCACCTACGCTTGCTGAACAATTACTTATTATGGTCTCATGGACTCTCTCATCTCATTTCAGTCAGTGATGAAAACACAATGGTTTTAAATAAAAATACTCAGCTGATGGAAAGGGGAAAGTTTCACCACACACATCACAGGCTTCTTATCCATCTTAAGTTTTATATTAAAGAAAGAAGTATACGGGTTTGATTAAATTTATCACGTATGAGATTAGAAACTACAAAAGTGGACGTCCTGGCGTGATGCCTAATTATCTTCCACATGTAAAAAGTCTAGATGTGCTAATTCATGTTCTAAAAATAAAACTGTGTTTGCTAATGGATTGGAACTGCATTTGTTAGTCCCAAAGTCAATAATTATAATAATAATAATAATAAAATGGCAAAACCAGTTTAAAAAAAAAAAAAAACCTTAAGGGGACATGAAAACCATTTTTTCCTTTATTGATTCAGAAAATCATAGGATTTTAAACAACTTTCCAATTTATTTCTAGTATCAAGTTTGCTTTGTACTCTTGGTATCCTTTTATTGAAGGAGCAACAATGCAGTACTGGGATCAAGCTGACACATCAGGTAAGCCAATGAAAACAGGCACATATGTGCAGTCACCAATAAGCAGCTAGCTCCCAGTAGTGCTTTGCTGCTCCTTAGCTTACCTAGCTATTCTTTTTAATAAAGGATTACTAGAGAACAAAGCAAATGATATGATAGAAGTAAACTGGAAAGTTGTTTAAAAGTGCATGCTCAATCAGAATCATAAAAGAAAAATGTTGTTTCATATCCCTTTAACTCCTTCACTACCAGGAATTTCAGAGAAAAACTTGCCCAAAATTAACGGAGAATTTTTATCATTTTTGCTGTCACTCAGTTTAAGAAGAAATAGAGCCGTTGTTGTTTTTTTAATTTACCTTTGGAAATTATATATATTGGCATAAAGAGAGCTTTCAGAGGATGAGAGTTTCAACAAGCTATTTATTGACTGAATTAAAAAAAACATTGTAAAACATACCCCCCCCAAAAAATAATAATAATAATAATAAAATATATATATATATATATATATATATATATATATATATATATATATATATATATATATAAATAAAGATTATCACGTTCCACAAAAACTTGTAGCTTTTTAAATGTAGAAAAAAAATCATAAAATTTGTTTATTGGCATCCTCTGATTAAGTTAAAGGGACAGTCTAGTCCAACATAAATTTTCATGATTCAGATAGAGAATGTAATTTTAAACAATTTTCCAATTTACTTTTATCACCAATTTTGCTTTGTACTCTTGGTATTCTTAGTTGAAAGCTAAACCTAGGAGGTTCATATGCTAATTTCTAAGCCCTTGAAGGCCGCCTCTTCTGTCAGGGCATTTTGACAGTTTTTCACCACTAGAGGGTGTTAGTTCATGTGTGTCATATAGATAAGACTGTGTTCACGCACGTGGTGATCCAGTGAGCCAGCTCTGATTGGCTAAAATGGATGTTTGTCAAAAGAACTGAAATAAGGGGGCAGTCTGCAGAGGCTTAGATACAAGGTAATCAAAGAGGTAAAACGTATATTAATATAACAGTGTTGATTATGCAAAACTGGGGAATGGTTAATAAAGGGATTATCTATCTTTTTTTTTTTCATGATTCTGATAGAGCATGCAATTTTAAGCAATTTTCTAATTTACTCCTATTATCCAATTTCTTTCATTCTCTTGGTATTTTTATTTGAAAAGCAAGAATGTAAGTTTAGATGCCGACCCATTTTTGGTGAACAACCTGGGTTGTCCTTGCTGATTGGACAGCACCAATAAACAAGTGCTGTCCATGGTACTGAACCAAACATTTGCTGGCTCCTTAGCTTAGATGCCTTCTTTTTCAAATAAAGATAGCAAGAGAACGAAGAAAAATTGATAATAGAAGTAAATTAGAAAGTTGCTTAAAATTGCATGCTCTATTTGAATCATGAATGAAAAAAATTGGGTTCAGTATCCCTTGTTGTGTTTATTATTGTAAACATAAACATATTTTTACAAAATTGTTACAAAAGTAATTAGTATTACAATTGTATTTTACATAATAGGCATGCAGTTTTGTAATACTATAATTATAATGCAACTGTCTTTTATAAAATAAAAATATATTTTAAAAATATATTTAAAACAAGAATATCTAAATTTTAATTTATATCCAATACTTAAAGGGACACTGAAACCAATTTTTTTCTTTTGTGATTCAGATAGAGCATGACATTTTAAGCAACTTTCTAATTTACTCCTATTATCAAATTTTCTTCATTCTCTTGGTATCTTTATTTGAAATGCAAGAATGTAAGTTTAGATGCCGGCCCATTTTTTGTGAACAACCTGGGTTGTTCTTGCCGATTGGTGGATAAATTCATCCACCAATAAAAAAGTGCTGTCCAGAGGTCTGAACCGAAAAAAAAAAGCTTAGATGCCTTCTTTTTCAAATAGAGATAGCAAGAGAACAAAGAAAATTTGATAATAGGAGTAAATGAGAAAGTTGCTTAAAATTGCATGCTATATCTAAATCACAAAAGAAAAAAATTGGGTTCAGTGTCCCTCTAAACTAATATGCATTATACATGACCATGCATTTTATTTTAAACATTGTAAATATAATGTAGTCTGGCCTTGCATTGATATTCAATATTGAAAATGGTATGCATTGCCATGTATATTGCATATTATTTAAAAGGGACATTCCAGCCAAAATTGGAATCCACATGGATTAATTGCAGTTTTGAAAAGAAACATTTTTGTAATATAAATGCATTGGCAAAAATGCTTCTTATAAAGGATAAAGCTGATTCAAAAGTGTATTGAAGTATGCATTGTGCACCAGCATTTTAAACATAGCACTTGCTCAAAGAGCCTAACATGCTTGTACCATATGGTAATGACTCAATTTGTTAATTGCTGACATGATACAAGCCACATGTGTGCTTTGAGCAGCTGCAGTATGCAGGTGCAGTGACAATATATAGCTATGCCTCGCATGCACATGTAGAGAAAAATGTTAACACTAAAACAGTGATAACTTTTATTGGAAGCATTTTTGCCAATACATTTATATTGCAAGTATGTTTCTATTCAAAGATGTAATTCGTCTATGTGCATTTAATTTTTGACTGGAATGTCCCTTCAAAGCTTGCATATAAATTAAAATGTATTTATGTTAGCTTGTTGTGTTTATTAGTAATAACATAAATACATATGTTAATATATATTTATGTTATAGAAGTCAGTAGCATGAAGTTATATGTTTACACAACAGGCATGCAGTTATGTAGAACTATAATTTTAATTATACAGTCTTTAATAACAAATAATAAACACAACAAGCAACATTAACTACATTTTAATTTATTTGCAAACATTTAAATAATATGCATTCTACATAACAATGTATCATTTTAAATATTAAATATTTATGTGTAGGGCCTTAGCTTCTACAGTTAGTATTAGGTTATGGCAGTTTAGGGGGCAATGTTTAAATTATATACATAGTTATGTACAATACATATTGTTTAAAGTATTGTATTTACAAGGTATTTAATGTTGCTTTCTTTTATTTTAAACATAAACATATATTTTCAAATATATATTTATGTTTGAAATAAAAAAAAACACAGCAAGCATCAATAAATCCATTTTAAGATATCTACAATATTTTAATTAAACACAGTACATTGTATATGACAATGTATATATTGTCAAGGAGATGTGGTAAACGCCGGAAAGCCTGCAAAATCTTGCCGGCCCAGTGAGGCTCCTGGAACTCAATTCTGGTCTGGCGCTTCCTAAAAGGTGTGCCGATCAAGCAGGGTGCAGGGGATCAAGTTGCCCTTGTAGTATGTTGTCGGCAATTTGATGAGGCACCAGGGGATACGACTTGTATGGGGGTGCTACCTTCTGGGAGAAATGGGGGGACCAGAATTGAAGTGTCTGCCATTCCTTCCAGAAGGTAGCACCCCCAAACAAGTGGTATCTCCAAGTGATGTCGGCGATGTAGGTGGTAATGTTATGCTCCCATTGACTTCTATGGGAGAGACATCACCGCTCACTGCTTGGCTATGCCACTTTTCTTTGAAAATCTGACCAGTTGAAACAATTATAAAAGCATCATACAAATGAAAATACAGATGGGAAAAAAATACAAATATAAGGTTAGAAGGAAAAGAAACAACTAAAGCCTAGCAGCAGCAGATTAGCACATGCCAAGTCTACAATGAGAAACAAATGTATAAGGATACAGACCATTGTTTGACAAATCTCTCTGTCTCAAGATACTGCAACTGCTCTTGTGGAATATATCCCAAAACTTGCTCACCGTCTACCTAAAAGACTATGAAAATAGACTGGACAAAACAGTCTTATATAAAAAACTTAATAGGAACATTTTCCTTAAGGATCTAAAGAATGATGACAAGATGATTATCTTGCTTAGAAATTGTGTTCTTTTCACAAAAACATTTAAAAAGCAGACCATATCAGACAATACAGGGTTACCCCTGACGTCTATCTGACAAAAGGATGAAAGAAATTTAATTTGTCAAGAACCTGAACAGCTCTAGACAAGAAGTGAAGAACAGTGCTCAAAATAGCTTTGTCCTGTTGAAAATAAATACATAACAATGCATAAAAGTACAGTCTACACCAGATTTTTTATTGTTTAAAAAAATAATCTGTCACATTCTGATACTTTATGATTATATGGTGATAAGTTACCTTTAAGAAAACACTCCCCTTTTTTCTCCTATGCTTCTTTAGTCATTCCCTGCCAATTAACAGGTGCTGTGTTAATTCATTGTGTTGCTCTGCTGAAAACCAGCTGCATATTAAACCTGCATCTGCTGACAGATTTTCAAAACAAAAGGACTTTTACTAATACTTCCAACTTATTTTGAATATTGGATTATCTCCTTATTGTGAATCTTTCCTATCTTTGGATTTAGAGTTTTTATATGCATGCTGAAAACATCAAGACTACTATTTGGGATCTAAAGTGCATGCTGGATCTGCCCTCTGGTTTTAAATACAGTTTTCATTTACTTAAAGCATCAAGTCTGCTGTTCGTGATCTAACTGGCACTACTCTTTTGGATTTTTATGTTTGTTTGCTCAAAGCATCAAGATTACGGATTGGGATCTGATTTATGTGCTATTCTTCTTACTTCGTGACATACACTGTCTAATAGGACAATTGGGTAAGAGACTTCCCATTATGGTTCAAGCAGTGTTTCCACGAATGTTACTAAACCCAATGGAAGGTCTCAAAATGGCACAGCTATACTTGGAAAAAAGGATAAGAACCAAGATCTGAAAAAAAAACCTGTAACATAAAGGGCCCCTGAGCCCAAATACCAGAAATAGCTGAAACTGCAGAACGCTGGACATTCAACATTTTAGCAACAAAAAAAAAAACATTGTGTAGAGACTAAAAATAACTGATATGTATTATGAAAGTGGTGTGTCAAAATATCTGAAATAGAAAAATAAACATAGATTAAGTCTTCTCTCTTGCTACAAAAAAGGGTATAAATGACAGAAACTTGAAATATGCATTACTGTAGTAGTGAAATTTCAGTAATCATGCTGTTAACTTGAAAAAACTCTGGATTGAGAGTAATCAATAGTCATTGATGTAACATGTCAATTTGACTCAGAACACAGGTTGTAAAGAAACCACTGCCAAACTCTGGATCTGCGAGGCAAAAAGGGTAGACACAATGAAAATGTTATCTGAATTCTTTACAGCAGATGAATGAAGATAAAAATCTAATTAAAATTCCATTTCTGGAATAGAATATCTGTTCCCAGGACTAGAAATGTCTGAAAGTGATGGAAATAGATCTTGATGTTAAAAGCAGGAGGCCATAAGATCAACTTCGAGCAACCCAAAATGATTAGTGACAAATGATAAAGGAGCTTTCTAGCTGCCATTCCATCTAAAAAAAGTCTTGAAACTTGTGCAAATGAAACAGGAATAACTAGATATAGCACAACATTGTGTCAACAGTAAGAATCGTAATACTTCAGTCTATTCCACCTTCTTAAATGTAAATTCTAGTTGTTCTATTAACTGCTAGGACCATCACTGTCTCCCCTGAGACTGAATTTTTGAAGTAAATCAATGCAAAGGGAATGGCACTAATTTTTAAAGTAGCAAACTATAGGACTTAAAGTGAATGTAAATTTTGATGCTAAAGTGCCCGGTTTTTAAAAATTTGATTAAAAACAGGGGCACTTTAATTCATCAAAATTTACATTTCCCTCCTGTTGTGAAAAAAAACTTACCTTTGAATCTTGACAGCCGCTCCAGCTTCCTCCACACGTCGCAAGCATGTCTCTTCCTGGGTCTAAAATGATGAATCCGGCTTCCTCCAATCACGTTGTTGAATCAGACACTGATTCCCCTGGGGGGGGGGGGGGGGGAAGCTGTGATTGGAGGATCACCAATCCATCATTTCTGACGTCAGAAATGGCTTGCGACGACCAGAGAAGCTGGAGCAGCTGTCAAGTTTAAAAGGTAAGGTTTTTTTCACAACAGGAGGGCAATGTAGATTTTGATCAATTAAAGTGCCCCTGTTTTTAAGTGAATTTTTAAAAAACGGGCACTTTAGCATCAAAATTTACATTCACTTAAATATCTTTTGTCCCAAATTACACTGAAGCAAACAAAGATGTTTATGCACAGCAACTAACTAAAGTCCACCACAATAGGATCCAATCTGGCTCTAACAGGGGTAGACTTCTGGATAGATTCAAATTCTGAATCCACTAAAGAAGATCCCCTTCAGTTCAACTGAAAAGGGGTATGCAATGGAGGAAGAGCCAGATGTCTCTAGAAATGACTGAGAATGATAATGAAAAACACATATCCTCCAGCTTGCTCAAGAGCTTCTTATTAACTTAAATATAACCCAAAATTTCAGAGGATCTCTAGGGAGTGGCGATGTACGAAAGCAATTGGAAAATCTTGAATAAATGTCCCTGAACTTGGAATATTTGCCTCCAAGCAGAGACACTTGAGCAGATAAATAGAATTGTTTATTTAATATTAAGAGCCAAAATGGAAAACTACTTCTATTGCCCCTGGTCTGTAATGGGAAATCTTAATCTTGAAAGTGAAAAAAAAAACCTTCTAGAGGAGAAGAAACTACCTAAATGAGACCCTTGCCTGAAAGGATTTAGTGTTGCAACTGAAACACACACTCAGCTTATGTGAGACAGGCCTGTTTATCACATCAGTTTAAAAACATAACTGTTGATAAAGCCATTTACCTTTAATTACAATAGGACTACAGGAAAAAAGTTTTACTCTTTAACATCAGACCACAAACCAGGCTGTAACTTTGGGGGATATTTATCAAAGCCTCAACTATGCTACATTCGACGACACCAATACGCTCGCCTAACATCGCGGCCGCGGACCTGAATACGCTCTCCATATTTATAAAAAAAGCCGGAAAAAAGACGCGCACCAAGTACGGGGCGATGAGCATCGGACTGTTGTTAACTAACAGTCATCAATCTCGCTGCTATTCGGCTTTTTACCAACTTTATTTATACCCTGTCACTAAATGCCGCCACTATACTAAAGTGTTTAACCCCTATCCCGACGCTCTCGGACCCCGCCACAACTGTAATAAAGTTATTAACCCCTATCCCGCCACTCCCGGACCCCGCCGCCAGCTAAATAAAGTTATTAACTCCTATCCCGCCGCTCCCGGACCCCGCCGCCACCTAAATAAATGTATTAACTCCTAAACCTTTGGCCTCCCACATCACTACCATTAACTAAACCTATTAACCCTTAACCTCCAGCCCCCCACATCGTCATAAACTAAATTAAGCTATTAACCCCTAAACCTAACAACCCGCTAACTTTACATTAAAATTACAACATACCTATCTTATAATAAATTAAAACTTAACTTTAGAATTAAAATAAACCATATTAAACTATTAATTAACCTACCCTAACTATTTTATACTAAAATTACATTAAACTAGGAATTAAATTAACTATGTTATATATTAAAAAAAACTAACCCTACTCAAATTATTTAAATCTACTATTAAAAATTACTAAATTACAAAAACAAACACTAAGTTACAAAAAACAAACACTAAGTTACAAAAACAAACAAACCACAGTATCAAAAATAAAAACGAATTACACCTAATCTAATAGCCCTATCAAAATAAAAAAGCCCCCCCAAAATAAAAAAAACCCTAGACTACAATAAACTACCAATGGCCCTTAAAAGGGCCTTTTGTGCGGCATTGCCCCAAAGAAATCAGCTTTTTTACCTGAAAAAAAAAAATACAAACCCCCCCCAACAGTAAAACCCACCACCCACCCAAACAACCCCCCAACCAACCCCCCAAATAAAAAGCCTATCTAAAAAACCTAAGCTCCCCATTGCCCTGAAAAGGGCATTTGTATGGGCATTGCCCTTAAAAGGGTATTTAGCTCTTTTACCTGCCCAGACCCTGCTCTAAAAATAAAACCCACCCAAAAAAACCTTAAATAAACCTAACACTAACCCCCTACGATCCACTTACAGTTTTTGAAGTTCCGCTTGAAGGATTCATCCAGCTGGCAAGAAGTCTTCATCCGGGCAGCAAGAAGTCTTAATCCGGACGGCCTCTTCTATCTTCATCCATCCGGCGAAGTCTTCATCCATGAGGCCTCTTCTTAAATACAGTCGCCGCCGTAAACTGGAACTTGAATGCAAGTGATGTCATCCAAGATGGATTCCCTTGTATTCCTAATGGCTGAAAGGTTCCAATCAGCCTATAGGATTAGAGCTGCTAAAATCCTATTGTCTGTTCCTGGATGCAGTCCTTTGAAAGAGCAAAGTTTGAGAGTCCCGAATTGGAACAAAAAACGTTTGTGGTCACGGCATAAGAGAGCAAGTGGTGGCATAAAGCACAGAGTGATCGGTTGTGAGTAACCCCGGAATGAATGTACATGGTGACCAAATTACTACAGTCTGGTTGAAGGAGGTGCAAACAATCAAGCACTACTAATTAAGGGAATGAAGGCTTCAGGTACGATGTGTTTGTTCCGTTTAGATTGAAGCGGTGTAACCGAGGAGAGCCGAGTCGCGGAATGTAACGTTCCCTGTAACAATCACATGTACGGCATGAACTGCAAAAGTTATAAAAGGGGTTATATACTCACATAGTTGACTGGATGTTTAATTGATATTCTGTGACTCCACTAGAGTGCTTGTCCGCTTGCTTACAACTACTGACGTAGTGTGAGTGACATAAAGAATTATACTTATAAATAATCTGGAGGACACTTTGACAGATGGCTGCACATACTATTTGACCTGGCTCCTATTTAAGGTCACAGGACAATTGGTTGAAAATGTTTTTTCTCATTTTTGAATCAGCGCTGATCATTTCAAGTCTCCAACATGAACTGCCAAAAGGCCTTTTTTGTGTGCTCACTAGACTTAGATTAGTGATTTCCAGTGTAGAAACATTTATAGGATGTATGTGTGTATTTATAAGGAGTGACTGCTCTTGGTGTGTTTTGAGAATTTTATGTATATGCAATATCTTTCTGCTGCATCTGTTTGTTTGTTTTTCAGTTCAGGAATTCAGAACTGTATTAATAAAAGTGTTTATTGACATTTCAAAGGAGTGCTGTATTAACTGTCTTTTTATAGGATTCTCTAACAGTATTAAATAATATTTTCTCCTATCTAATAGTTTTGAAGTAATAATTGTTTAAGGGTTTGCACCATTATAAGGTTATCATGCCTGCAACTTGTTTAAAGAAACACTTTCTATAAAGAATACAAACATTTAAGAAATCAATAGTTTAATATAGTTTATTTTAATTCTAAAGGTAAGTTTTAATTTATTATAAGATAGGGATGTTGTAATTTTAATATAAAGTTAGTGGGTTGTTAGGTTTAGGGGTTAATAGCTTAATTTAGTTTATGGCGATGTGGGGGGCTGGCAATTTAGGGGTTAATAGGTTTAGTTAATGGTAGTGATGTGGGAGGCCAGAGGTTTAGGGGTTATTAAGTTTATTTAGGTGGCGACGGGGTCCGGGAGAGGCGGGATAGGGGTTAATAACTTTATTTAGGTTGCGGCAGATTAGGGGTGTTTAGACTCTGGGTTTATGTTAGGTGTAAACGTTACTGGTTTTATACCATATAAATCAATGGGATATCTGTCAGCATCAAACATGATCTTTCGCTGCTTTCAGACTCCCATTGATTCCTATGGCATCCGCGGCCTCCAAGGTGGCGGATTGAAAACCAGGTACGCTGGGCCGGAATAGCCGCGAGCCTGTTAACTATTTGATAACTTTGAAAAGGTGTCAAATAGTGATGAATGTTTATTTGGAACATCTGTAATGACGTAAGCATCGATCTGTGTCAGATTGAGACTGGCGGATCGTATGTTACGTCACAGATTTCAACTTTTGCCGGTCTGTAGGCTTTGATAACTAGGTCGAATCAAGCTTGCCACAATTACGCTGCGGAGTTCCAGCGTATTTGCGGCTGACGGCTTGATAAATATCCCCCTTTAACTCTAAACAATTCTGTATGTAATATCCAAATTCTGTAATCTCTGCTGTAAAGAAGCAGAGTTGCTGTATTTAGAACCTTAAAGGGACAGTCTAGTCAAAACTAAATTTTCATGATTCAGATAGGACATGCAATTTTAATCAACTTTCCAATTCACTTTTATCATCAAATTTGCTTTGTTCTCTTGGTATTCTTTGTTGAAAGCTAAACCTAGGTAGGCTCTGTGACGACAAGGGTTAACCAACCTTGCACCAGTCACTTGTTTGGCACAGAAAGGGTTAACAGACCCTTTCAACTTTAACTTATATGTCACAGTCTAGCCACTCCAGGCAAGTCTGTGACACAATGTATGCTTTCAGTCAAACTGAAATACAAAACAATGGTAGCACAGGCCTTATGTATTTTACCTAGACACATACAAAACATGGAAATGGACTGCACTCTCAAACTGGACTGGTTACATATCCAATGTCATTGTAAAACTCCCAGCCCTGTGTATTCACCAGGACTCACAGACAGATGTACAGCTCCAAGCAATTCAGGCAGTTAATCCCTGACCAGCCTGGGTACAAAGCCCATAGGGAAAATGACCAAACAAAATTATCAACACAACACATAATGGAACTCTTATGCAAGCAAAGCGCAATATTAAAAGCAAAAATAGAAGAGTTAGATACAACATTTGGCCAAATGGTTTAAGCCCAGAACATTGGTACTTACGGTGCTTCTGAGGGGTCTTATCCCCAAGTTATGGTCCTAACTTTGGTGTTATTGGATTCTGCTCAGCCAGGAGTGTACTTGGGTAATGGTCAGTGACGCACAATGGAAAATCCTAAAAGGAAAGAACACCGTAGCGCTGTACAAGACAGCTTAATTAGCAATGCATGACAGAAATAAGTATATAATAAAATTGCATTTAATCAGAGAGATAATACAAAACAAAGCTAAAAAATCTTGTGGGAGGAGGAGACCATAAATAAAACAACTAATAATGTAGTATCAAAAGTAATAGAAATAAAATGAAACAGAAATAAAATATATGCAATAAAAAACAATCACATACAATCCAGAATACACAATGGGTTAAAATAACATAAAGGGACAAATCCCACAAAAGGACGCTTGAATGTAGTGAGAAATTGGAAGAAAACCCAAATCTAAGGTGCTTTAAAGTAATTACACGGGAAGGATTTGGCTTCGGTTCACAACAGGTAGTCCTTTGAAATATGGAGTTTCAGTTGTGTGCAGGAAGTGATCTTGTACAAAGTATCCGCTATGTTGCAGTTTTGGAATGGGACAAAAACATAGGAATAAAGAGCTCTTCCTGCACGCAATTGAAACTACATATACAGACACTTTCGGATCCTTGCCGGTTGATTCAAAGGACTACCTGTAGTGAACCGAAGCCAAATCCTCACGGTGTAAGTACCTTAACCCACTAAGGACAAGGCCATTTTTCAATCTCTTTCCCTTAAGGACCAGGGCTATTTTTACATTTCTGCAGTGTTTGTGTTTAGCTATAATTTTTCTCTTACGCATTTACTGTACCCACACATATTATATACCGTTTTTCTAGCCATTAAATGGACTTTCTAAAGATACCATTATTTTCATCATATCTTATAATTTACAATAAAAAATGATAAAATATGATGAAACAATTGAAAAAAACACACTTTTTCTAACTTTGATCCCAACATCTGTTACACATCTACGACCACCAAAAAACACCCATGCTAAATAGTTTCTAAATTTTGTCCTGAGTTTAGAAAAACCCAATGTTTACATGTTCTTTGCTTTTTTTGCAAGTTATAGGGCAATAAATACAAGTAGCACTTTGCTATTTCCAAACCATTTTTTTTTTTCAAAATTAGCTATAGTTACATTGGAACACTGATTTCTGTCAGGAATCCCTGAATATCCATTGACATGTATATATTTGTTTTTAGTAGACACCCCAAAGTATTGATCTAGGCCTATTTTGGCAAATTTTATGCCACCATTTCACCTCCAAATGCGATTAAATAAGAAAATTCGTTCACTTTTTCACAAACTTTAGGTTTCTCACTGAAATTATTTATAAACAGCATGTGCAATTATGGCACACATGGTTGTAAATGCTTCTCTGGGATCCCCTTTTTTCAGAAATAGCAGACATTTATGGCTGTGGCATTACTTTTTAGTAATTAGAAGGCTGCACCACACTTGTATTAGGCCCAGCAGTTAAGGGATTAATTAGGTAGCATGTAAGGAGCTTGTAGGGTTCATTTTAGCTTTAGGGTAGTGTAGTAGACGACCCAAAGTATTGATCTAGGCCCATTTTGATATATTTCATGCCACCATTTCACCGTCAAATTCGATCAAATAAAAAAAATCATTCACTTTTTCACTAACTTTTGGTTTCTCACTGAAATTATTTACAAACAGCTTGTTAGGCCCAGCAGTGAAGGGGTTAATTAGGTAGCATGTAAGGAGCTTGTGGGTAGTGTATTAGACAAACCGAAGTATTTATCTAGACCCATTTTGATATAATTCATGCCACCATTTCACCGCCAAATTCGATCAAATAAAAAAATCGTTAACTTTTTCAATAACTTTGGGTTTCTCACTGAAATTATTTACAAACAGCTTGTGCAGTTATAGCACAAATGGTTTTTAAATGCTTCTCTGGGATCCCCTTTGTTCAGAAACAGCAGACATATATGGCTTTGGCATTGCTTTTTGGTAATTAGAAGGCTGCTAAATGCAGCTGCGCACCACACTTGTATTATGCCCAGCAGTGAATGGGTTTTAGCTTTAGTGTAGAGATCAGCCTCCCACCTGACACATCTAACCCCTGATCCCTCCCAAACAGCTCTCTTCCCTCCCCACCATTTTAAGTACTGGCAGAAAGTCTGCCAGTACTAAAATAAAAGGCTTTTTTTTTTTTTTTTTTAAATAAAAAATATATATTCTGCTGTGAAGGATCCCCCCTTAGCACCCAAACTCTCTGATTCCCCCAAAGAGCTCTCTAACCCTCCCCCCACTAACTATTTGCCACAATTTTGGGTACTGGCAGCTGTCTATCAGTACCCACTTTACAAACAAATGTGGCTTTTTAAATAAAAAAACTACTTTTTTTGTAGTGTAGCTGCCCCCCTCCATGATCCCTTTTGGAAAAGTATTGCCCCCCCCTCCTCTGCCACCCACCACCCTCTCCCAGCACTTTCTCCAAACAGTTGTACTGTGGATAAACGGTAGATTGCGGGCACGTATGCTCCCGAATCACAACTGCTGGCCGGAAAGGAAGTTCCCCATCAAAGGCCCCCCACCCACCAACGATCGGCACCATCGCTGACCGATGCAGAGAAGGCCACAGAGTGGCCGTCTCTGCATCGGTGTGCCAGAAAAGGTATTGCGGGTAATACCTTAAAGGGACATTAAACCCTATTTTTTTCTTTCATGATTCAGATAGAGAATACCATTTAAAACAACATTCTAATTTACTTCTATTATCTAATTTGCTTCATTCTCTTCACATTGTGTCCTAAAAAGCATATCTAGATAGGCACAGTAGCTGCTGATTGATGGCTGCACATAGATACCTCATGTGATTGGCTCACCCACATGCATTCCTATTTCTTTAATAAAGGATATCTAAATAATGAAGCAAATTAGATAATAGAAGTAAATTGGAATTTTGTTTAAAATGGTATTTTCTGTCTGAATCATGAAATATTTTTTGGGGGTTTAATGTCCCTTTAATATCTAGGCATCGCGGCAATACCTTGAAGCCACTTGAAACTCCTAACGTCATACAGGGTACGTCGCTGGTCTTTAAAGACCAGTTTGTGTCTGAAGTACCCTGTACGATGTGTTAAAGCACCTTAGATTTGGTTTTTCTTTCAATTTTGATTGGGATCTTTTTTCCAATTTCAGCGTCTTCCTCACATTTGGAGTCTGCTTACCACATTCAAGCTTTCTTTTGTGGGATTTGTCCCTTTATTTGTTCTAATATATAATTTTAACCCATTGTGTATTTTTTTTTTTAGTGTTAGGTTCTTTTATTTTGGGGGGTGGGGGTGTTTAATGTTAGGTGGGACTTTGTATATTTTTTGTAAGAGCTGATTAGCTTGGGGCAATGCCCTGCAAAAAGCCCTTTTAAGGGCTACTGGTAGTTTATTCTTAGAGTAGGGGTGTTTTTATTTTGGGGGGTCTTTTTTATTTTCATAGGGATTAGGTTTAATTTTGTTAAATTTGGTAATTAGATTTTTTTATTTTCTGTAATGTAAGCCTTTTTTTATTTTTTGTAAACTTAATTTGTAACTTTAGAATGTATTAGTTTAGGTAATTTGGGTTTATTTAATGGGGTGTTAGGTTAGGGTTAAATAGTTATTTGCGTTGTGGGTTTTGGAGGTTTAAAGGGTTAATAAGTTAAAGGGATACTAAACCCAATTTTTTTCTTTCATGATTCAGAACATGAGAATTTAAACACATTTCTAATTTACTCCTATTATCAATTTTTATTTGTTCTCATGCTATCCTGATTTGAAAAAGCAGTACTGTAAGCTTTAGAGCCAGACCAGTTTTTGTTCAGCACCTGGATAGCACTTGCTGATTTGTGGCTAAATGTAGCAAACCAATCAGCAAGCTCTACCAAGGTGCTGAACTAAAAATGGGCCAGCTCCTAACCTTTTATTACTGTTTTTTTTCAAATCAAGATAACATGAGAACAAAGAAAAATTGATAAAAGGAGTAAATTAGAAAGTTGCTTAAAATTGCATACTCTATCTGAATCATGAAAGAAAAAATGTGGCGTTAGTATCCCTTTATTTATTGCAATGTAGGGGTTTTGCGGTTTCGGGGTTAATAGGGTAAATAGGTTTATTGCAATGTAGGGGTTTTGCAGTTTAGGGGTTAATAGGGAAAATAGGTTTATTGCGATGTAGGGATTTTGCGGTTTAGGAGTTAATACTTCGTGTAGGATTTTTTTTGTTATATTTTGTGCGGGCTGTTTTTTTTTTAATACTTGATGCGGGAGGTTAGTTGTTTTTTTTAATACTTGATGCAGGCGTTTTTTTTTAATACTTTAATATGGGCGATTAGTTGTTGGTTTTGTAATGCTCCGCTTTGCCTTCGCTGCATCCCGGTGGATTCCAAAGGTGGATTCTTTCACCACCCTGCCATTTTCGGAATTCACCTGGATGCAGCTTTGCTGCATCCAGGTGAATTATTTTGTCCATTGTGGATGTGTGCGCAACTGCCGACGGACATTAAAAATGCAATTATAGTATAGATTAAAGTGAATAGGGGCGGTGCTTTCAAGGGGCTCCTGAGGTATCTCATCTTTAAATTGTGGTTCTTTGGTTTCATTGTACTCACTGTCACATAACCTTTATAGGGCAAATGTTTGCCATTATCACCCATGGGAATGAATAGTGGCAGTGCATTTAGGGGATTTATAAGGGGTCTTATCCCCAAGTAAGGATACTAACTTTGGTGTCATTGGTCACCTAGTTTTTATAGGGCAGTTGTATTTGTAATGTATTTATCTGCATTGTCACATATGACAGTAGAGAGGGGCAGTTGCATTTAGGGGGCTCTTGAGAGGTCCTATCCTCGTTAGGGTCATAACTTGGATGACATTGGATTCCACTTAGTCTGTGGTATATTTGGAGAGTAGTCATTAAGTGACAAACCTAGTTTTTTTTATAGGGCATAATGTATGTATTAGCATTATCACCTATGAGAGTGAATAGAGGCAGTCCATTAAAGTGGCATAAACACACGTATAAAAACTTGCAGAAATGTATACAAATATAGAGCTGACAGGGGAAAGTCTAGGGGAAAACAGGGACTTTATACTCAAAAATATGGCTCCCTTTTTTATTCTTGAGACGAAAATAATTTAGAACGCTAAACTAAGATTTTACCGACTCAGATATTATCCATTGTCGTATGGCAATCACCTAGCAGTGCTAACACAGAAGAGAAACGATCCAAAAACCAAAACAAACTCTTGTCATAAACAGATTACAGGTCACTGGAAAGTAATGCTCGCGCTTGTGTAAAAAAAGTAGTAGTACCACGGTTCAGCTACAGCGCGCTTGTAAAAAAAAACACGACTGCCAGTGCCTACCAGTAATCAAATGAGTGTAAGTACCACAGTCCACTACCAATCACAACGTGCAGCAACGTCATTACGCAAACGCGATTTCTGGTGGGCTTTACTTTTCTTGCTTACGCTACTGAGTGGGCGGGGCTATTTGTAACTGATAGTTGGGCTAAATGGGTTTGAGGGTTTGATGCTCGGGTTGCTATGGATACTGAGGGTTGCACTGTTTACTTACCCCATGTTTTCCTGATGTTATGTTGGGTATAAGCAGGAGGCAAGTGATAGCACTGTGCTGGGATAAGCTGAAATGGTTACGTGGGGCAGGCGGGGCTGTGAGGTCTGTTTTTAAACTGGGTACCGGCGAGTTGGTTTACACGTGAGGCCACAATCTGCTGATACGTCCTATGCTGATTTTGGAGGTTCCAGAGGTCCAGAAATGAAGAAAATATTTAGCTTCGCGAGGAAAAAGAGCAAAGGCTTATCCCCCAGTACATCTGAAACTGGGAGTGTTCTCTCTGTGGGGTACGAGCTCAAGGATAAGGACCTAAGTAAGTTGCATAGGGCTGCTGCCAGTGGAGATGTGTCCAAGATCAAGCAACTGCTCAGGAAGCAAGACATCAACCAGCTGGATAAGGAGAACAGGTGAGGAGATAACATGAACTGTGTTGGTGCTGTCCTTACTACAATATTTATGTTTATGTGTTCTAATGACCTTAGATTTCCCCAGACAATGCATTACCTATATTGAGATAGATCTCTGTGTGTGTATTTGTATATACATTGTGTGTGTGTGTATATATATATATATATATACCACATACACACACGTTTTCCGCAGAGATTGTTGTTTTGCCAGCTGGGTGGCATTATGAAGTAGCTTTACAATATTATAGCATCCGCACACATGAATATTAATGCAAGTTGTAGCAAGGAATTGCAGGCAGTGGTAATCTAACTAGTATACATACCCTTTGTGAGATGATGCATAATATGTTGAGGCTTTATGAACAGGATTATAAAAGTCTTCTTCACAAAATGCTTTACTTTATTCCAGGCTAGAAATCCTTGTCGCGTCTAATCAGTGAGCTCTGAATGTGTCTTGAAAAACACAAGATGTATCAATCAGTATACCCAAATAGAATTTTTTAAAACGTTCTAATTTAAAGTTTGTAGTACTGTATTCATTGATTTATGTTTTAAAAAATGATGGATTATTTGATGTTAGAGAAAAAAGAACAAGTAGATCACTGCTTTTTTTGTTATTAAAATGCAATCTTTATTTTTCAAGGCTGGCAAATTTTATGATGTTGTAAAAATATTCCAGTAATGGAGTGTTAATTGCTTAGATAGACTTTATCAAGGTTTCTGTCACTTAGAGAGTCTCTGCATCTATTCATCCATCATAGTGACAATGTAGAATGTTTGTATGCATTGCAGCTCATTTATTCCTCCTATTGGATGTTACACCAAACTTCCAGATAAGGATCTCCTGTGTGAAAAATGTTCCCTATAGTGATGGGGCAATTTAAGTGTTCATTGCTGTGGTAACTGTTGTAAACAGATTGCAGAAATTCCAAGGTGCTAATTTCACTCCACCCTTGAACAAAAGGACAACAAAGTATTTTGCTAACAATAGTTTTTTTGTATTTCGTTAGCACCACAGCGTATCAAATATTTTAGTACTGGCCTGAAACACACACACAGGTCAGCTGAGTGCATGTTTGTTACATTTTGAAAAATATGGACAATTTTATATCCCCATTTGATGTTTTTGATCTCTTTGTATGAGGGGTATCTGGCTGCCTCTGTTTATCTGGGGATACTCATTTTAAGTCTACCAGAGAGTTGCTTTTTGATAATACATATACACAATGGAGGCTAAAGTGCAATATTTTTCCCTATTACCAATAACGGCAAGGGACTGTGAGGTTGTTTAAATGGATTTTATATTCTCTGAGGCTAAATCCAGCTTTTCCCTTACTGCCCTGTTTGAAAATATGGAGATAATGCTAGTTAAGGAGACAAGGCTCCAATGGGACATGTGGACTCTGGACCGTTATATAAACCTTGGGATAATACCCAGAGGTTTAAGAGTTAATAAATGTACTACATTCGAGGTAACGGATAAAGAGTTTATAGCTTCCTGGAACTCCGTGTTGTCTGAATGCTCCTTGAGACTGATGCAAATGTTTCTTGAATTTAAGACATCTCTTTTGACCAATGTAAGAAAAAAAAATTAATGAAATACAGGTGGAACTAAATAATCGTAGTTGTGACAAGGACTTTCTAGCTTTTGATACAGTGTGACATAAAGCGGTAGCTGATACCAAAAAATATATTATAGAGATCAAACATAGCAAATTTTTGCGTGATATGTCTGATTACAATTTGAACACTGTATATATCTGGAACAAGAAAAATCGTCAGGGCTCTAGAAATCTGTCTAATAATCAGAACAGATCTAGACGTAAAAATAGACAGAGAGGTGCAGATTAATCGGTTACCTTTTCTGACAGTGAGGGGGCAACTTCTGAGGAAGTTTACTCATCTAGTGGGGATGAAGGCACTAGTAAGATGAGTGGAATTTTGAAAAATCAGTTGAATGTCATTACTCAGGTTGCCCAAATGGCTCAAGCAGACCCAAATAAAGAGTTGTTGATAAGGAGAAACAGGAGGTTAAGTCAATTGGTCAGACGGTAAACCCCAATTTAAAGTATTTACCTAATACACAACAAGATTATAATAGCTCCTCTATTGCTGCCTCAGTTCTACCCAGATTAAAGGGGGATCGCAGTATGCTGGAGCATGTTTTTCCCATGGGCCCACCCAACCCAGGGGTAGGGTAGACAAAACATCAACAAGACCGGTACCAATTACGGGGAAACAGGCCCCAGACCAGATACAAACCTTCAGCTTTATAAATCGGTCTAGATTTGAATTGACAGGTGTTCAACTTAAAGTGCTGTCCTATGGTTTAAATGTTGCTCCTAGTACCAACTTTGATATTTTTCGTACAATCATAGACTTAAACAGGTTAATAAGGAATGTTACTCTGTGCAAGCATTTCAGGGATTCTGAGCCTTCTGAATGAATGAATGCTATGCCAAGTGCCAATAGAATTGATCTATCGTTCCAAGAATCCTGTGACTTACTTGCACTAGAGCACCCATCTACTGAAGGCTACACTCATTGCACTGATTTAGAGCATTCCAATCAAAAAATTAAGTTTTAAAAATGCTTCTGAATTTTAGAGAAGCAGAGGTTCTATACTAGAGATTTTTTTTTAAAAAAAAGAGTGGAAGATGATTTGGTGAAACTAAAACAGTACCGATGACATCCCATCCCAATCTATCCAGGGAAGAACGTCTAGCCTTGTCTAGTGGCTGGATGAGGTGTTACAACCAATGATCAAACACTTGCCCAGTTATTTACAAGATACCAAAAATGTTCTAAATACAATGGAACACACCAGGAGGACTGAAAAATCCTGTTGGCTCACAATTGACGTGACAGCCCTTTACTCGTCTATACGACACGAGTTAGGGTTAAACGCTTTGAAACATTTTTTTGTATATTAATGGGCAATTTTCAGATGAATTTAAAAAATATACGCATAAGGTGGCATAATTTCTCCTAACCCATAATTTCTTTGAGTTTGAGGAGGGGTATTATCTCCAGCAGTGTGGGATAGATCTATCCTTTTGAAGGATAAGATTCCTAAGGATAGAGGGAATTTCAAGAGGGTTACGTTTGTAACTGACTTTAGCGCCCAGTATGATCAAGTATGCGCCATAGTTGGGAAACACTTAGCTATTTTGGCTGCAGATGACCACTTGGTAACTACTGTAGATAGGGGCATCAGATGCTCCTATCGTAGAGCAAAGACTATTGCTAACTATGTTGCTCCCTCCCAACTACCTAATCTAACAGAGAGAATTTCTTCATGGTTATCTCACAAAGGTATGTTTAACTGTGGCCATTCGCGCTGCAGACCTTGTGAATTTGTATCCTTCACGGACACCTTTATATCTACTGTTACTCAAGAATCTTTTCCAATTAAGATAGCCTAAATTGCAAGTCGGACTATGTAATTTTCCTTATTACTTGTCATTCTTGTTCCTTGCAGTACGTAGGTCTTACCACCAGGGATGTGAATACATGGATACGTGAACATCTATCCACTATTACCCTAGGAAAGGCCAAGACTCCACTAGTGCAGCATTTTGCCAACCTACACAATAAAAAGGTTGACACTCTGAGCTTGTGTGCCATTGAAAGAATAAGCACTCCCAAACGGGGAGGTGATAGTTAAAATACTAGGAAGGCAGGAGATGTACTGGATCATTAGACTTAGAACCCGTGCTCCTCATGGTCTGAATTCTGAATATGACCTCATCAACTATTGGCATTAGTTAGTGTCCATTACAGAGTGCAATAGATGTATTTTGAGAGACAGATCGCCCTTATTAGTTGATGGGTCATATTCGGTCTCTAATTATTCTCTATGCATATATGTTTTTGTTGTTTAAACCATTCATGGGAATATGTAAGTAAATAAAGATGTAAATTAACAAAGATACTTATGTAAATTTACAATATGTTTACTATTAGAATGTTACCTTTTGTAACATATGTTTGCATATAGTAGAGGATAACAATAATTGTGGTATTTTATTCATCTCCATTGCTAATGCATCTAAGGGTACATATCTATCGAAAGTTTAATTGTACCCACATGTATAATTTTAGGGTTTAGGGGAACTGATATTGCACTTCATTATGATAGGACTATGTTTGTAAGATTTCCAACCACCTGTAGGTTGTATAGCCCTTTAAGGTTGTAGAATGAGGTGTGTATTTTCTTAATTTTTTTAGCCAATGAGAAAATGTTTGTGTGCATAAATTGTATCTGTACATCAGGTGTGTTAGGCTATGACTACCGCTCCGGCTGAAACACGTAAGCCATCCTGATGCACACAACCTTCTCATTCTGAATTGTCCTCCATTTGGATGTATAGCCTCTTTTAATGGATAAAATAAAAGCTACTTTTAAGGACAGAACTTCTTCTTTACTTTATTTCTATTACGGACTACCAGTGTCCGTCCATACTCTCACTGGGTAGCAGGCTGACCTGTGGTTGGTTACCCTCTACCATGTGACCTGACGTCATCATCCTGGGAGTAGGCTGTGGCGGTCGACTGTGGAGCTGCTAAGGAGCAATCCAGGAGCGAGCGAGTAAGCTGGTAAGGCTCCACCGCTGAATGAACACAGGATACGCCAGATGACAGGAGGAGAGGGTGAGCGTTTCTTGTTTGATGTGACCAAGTGTTGGTATACCGCTGGCTCATTTGTCAGTACAGGTGGCCCTCGGTTTACGCCTGTTCAATTTGCGCCGTTTTTTTTTTTCCAGTCATGTGCACTAATTAAAATAGCCAGTAGGTGGAGCTGTCCGCTTGTTTTGCAGCAAAGTTATGCAACTTAACAGGTCTGAAATTGATCTGTGTACACAGAACAGACATTAGCTTTCGAGCAGCCACTTCCCTATTATCTTCCTGTCCAGCTGCTTGAGGTGAAGGTGCCTAACTGCATATTAATCACTGCAGATTGAAATGCATAGAATAGGTCTAGACCCAATATTATCTAACATGCTAACAATGCAGAGAACTGTTTGCAGAAAAATGCAAGTAAAAAAACGTTTTTGTTCATTAAACTTAGTTTGATGATGATGCAGTCTGTTGTGTGATTATTTAAATAGGTGCTGTTAGCAAATGTTTTTGCTCATTAAAGGACCAGTTAATACAGTAGATTTGCATAATCAACAAATGCATGATAAGAAGACAATGCAATAGCATTTAGTCTGAACTTCAAATGAGTAGTAGATTTTTTGTTAAATAAATTGCAAAGTTATGTCTATTTCCACTCCCACTGTATCATGTGACAGCCATCAGCCAATCACAAATGCATATACGTATATATTCTGTGAATTCTTGCACATGCTCAGTAGGAGCTGGTGACTTAAAAAGTTTAAATCTAAAAAGACTGTGCACATTTTGTTAATGGAAGTAAATTTGAAAGTTGTTTAAAATTGCATGCTCTATCTGAATCATGAAGTTTAATTTTGACTTGAGTGTCCCTTTAAACTTAGTTTGATGATGATGATACAATCTATATTATTAGGTTTATAATGCTGTTTAGGATTTAAAGTCTTCATTTCAAAGCTTTAAAAATAATGTATTAGGTGTTACTTATGACAATTTTGAGAGGGGTCTGGAACCTAACTTCCACACAGGTCAGCTGAGTGTATGTTTGCACGTTTGCTTGTTTGCACATTTTTAAAAATTTGGACAATTGTATATCCCCATTTGACTTTTTTGATCTCCTGGCCTGAAACATGCCAGATAAACTTATAGGAAACATGTTTTGTTTTATGCTTTGTAGGATTAGCTCCCTATACATCTAAAACCATGTAATGTATGTGTGAATCAGTGTTTAATTCTTCACACCAGTGAAAGTCAAACTGAATTAAAAGGAAATAAAAGTGTAAAAAGAAATTGCCCTGATTTGTTAGAGCATTGTATTATTGCACTGATGTTTGGATTTAAATGTTTAACCCCTGTAAAGGGTTAAACACATATTGCAAGTGATCTCCAGAGCAGCAATGTACTACTGGAACCTAGTTAGTGATTGGTACTATGCATTTATTCCTCTTGTCTTTGGCTCACCAGATGTGTTCAGCTAGGTCCCAATAGTTCTGTGGAACTAGCTTTAATTTTAACTATGTGTTTAACCCGTTTTAAGTGTTAACAGCATAATTATGTGCACTTAATAGTGCAATAATAACATGATCCAGCATATTAGACCACTTTTTTGTTTGCACTTTTATGAACATTGATTTTTCCCTGCACCCAGAAAGGCTGAAGTGCACTTGGTGGAATTCAAACCTCTCATTCATGCTACACAGTGATTGTTTGATATATACAGGAGCTAATTTATATCAGATAAACAGCATTCAAGAGGTGTTGCCGTTGGATATTTTCCTGGACTGCAAAATTACAAACTGTGCTAATAACGTTGGTTTTAAGACATTTATTTTGTATGCAGATCTTTTGCACACAGTGATTTGTTTCTGATGCATAAACAGATATTTTATGTGTGAATCTACGTGTCCTTCTTTCCATCAATGAAAGTCAAACTAATTTAAATGGACCTTTTAAGGTAAAAATTGAAATGTGCATGGTTGGATTATAATTTAAATAGCATAATTTTTGCAATATACTTTCATTAGCAAAAATGCTTCTGTTATGGTTGTGACTGTTTTTCAGTGGCATACACACATATGCTGTGAGGGCCTGTGTACCGTTATTCAAGCTCAGAGAAGTGGTGGTTGAAAGTATTGTGTCTGTGAAAACCTAATTGGTGTCATACAAGCCCTCACAGGATATGTGCATACATTACAAGAAATGTTATTTTTCCTTTTTTATAAATAATAAAAATCATTACAATACTAAAGAATAAATCCTTCATTTATATTGCACTTGAAATGGAGTTGGTACTTTTCAAAAGATTTTGCAAGCTAGAGATGAATCTACCTTTTTGCTAATAAAATTCTTTGTTCATATTAAAGGGATATATAACCCAAAAAATCCTATTGTGATTCAGACAAAGCACACAATTTTAAAACATTTTCAATTTTCTTCTATTTGCTTAGTTCCCATGGTATTCTTTGTTGAAGCGATACCTAGATAGGTGCCTGGAACACTATATGGCAGGAAACAGTGCTGCCATATAGTGGTTTTGATAATGGATACCATTCTTGCAAAACTGTTACAATATAGTGCACCAGACACGTTCATAATACTTCCTGAGTTTACCAAGGGAATGAAGGAAATTGTTATAATAGAAGTAAAATAGAAAATGGTTTAAAATGTGCATTCTTTATCTGAATCATGAAAGAAAAAAATGGGTTTCATGTCCCCCTTATGCAATATTTTAATGTTTTTTATTAGCAATTCTGCATTGTTTTCTTTTGAATATGTGTCGCTTATTAAGTAATAAATCCAACAGATGTAGTTTCGTCTTGAAACCATGCATAAGATGCACAGCTTAACTTGAATTAATCCTCTTAGCTCCTGTTAAGGTGAATTCTATTTGTGATTGCCATGGCGTATTTCAGAGCTTGATAAATCATAGGAGCCTGGAAGCTGAAGCTGCTATAATTCTGGATCGTACGCCTAACTTTTGGATGTCTATATATGCAATTGTATATGAAATCAGACCTCTTCGAATCTGTTACCCCTTGGCTTTTTTTGTCTCCCTTTTTTAAAGGGATCTCTGATAGGCTCCTCTTGTGGCAAATAAAATTATTTCATATTAGTGTAGACCTTTGATTTTATTAGATTTTCTAATATATATTTATACAACATAATTAGCTTGATAGATCTTGCATATATGATTCATATCACTTTCATAAATGGCATGTGTGTTGCTACCTTGAAGATCAATCTAACGTTAATTAATCAATTTCAGTGGGTTAGGATCCTTAAACTGGAGAAGCCTTTCCACTGATACAATTGGCTCTATTGCATATTTGTGTAGGGAATATAGTCACTAAAGCAGGGCTACATAGACCCATAGTGCCGTAAAAGGTGCACCTGACATCAAGGTTTGTGAACCCTGTATTGTCTACTGCCCTACTGCTTGGTGTTCTCCACAGAAAATTTTGCCAGCTGGGTGGTATTATAAAGTAGCAAGGTTGGGGCAGTGTAATACTCTAATATTATTTCAGTTTTTTGCTATCCAACTCATAAAATAATTTGCATAATTTAACAAATATATTTAATAAAAATGCAAAAAAGTAAAAAAATATATTCCACGTGAATAGTGATACTTAAAGGGACATAATACTCATATGCTAAATAACTTGAAAATTATGCAGCATAACTGCTTAAAGCTGACATGAAAATATCACCTGAACATCTCTATGTAAAAATGGAAGATATTTTACCTCAACATTTCTTCAGCTCACCAGAGTAAGTGCTCTTTGGACAGTTAGAGCTGCTGTAAAGATGCAGGTTGGAAAAAAAACACAGTAGCCAATCAGCTGAGGTCTTGCATTGTTATGCAGTGATCAGTGATAGAAAAATAACACGACTGTGCCTGCACATGCCAGATGCACACTCCCTAGCTTGTCCTGGGACAAGCATTCTGACTGGCAGCTTAAAGTCTCTTTACAGTGGGGTGTAAATACTTAGGACATTTTGAGGTAAATATCTTCCTTTTTTTACATAGAGATGTTCAGGTGATATTTTCTAGTCAGTTTTTTATAGCTATGCTGCATCACTTTCAAGTGCTTCAACATTTGGGTATTATGTCACTTTAACAAAAACAAATGTGAATAATTAAAGTAATAAAATATCCACTGTGAACAAAATGTTGCAGTTGTAGCAATTTCTGAGGGAAATGGAGAAGCGATAGTTCTGCAGTAGTTATCAGATGTGCCTCAAATAAAAACATATAACAAGTCTATAACGTTATACTGTTTTTTGGTTACTTAAAATTGATTTCTTGGTAATGGTACTCACATATGACTGAGCTACTATTACTTTAAGATAAGCGCTCAAGGAGTCACCTGGGTATAACAGGGAGTTCCACTTTATTTAAAAGCAATTTAAAAAAGGATTACAAAAACAATCACTCTTGGGTTACAGGATACTTTAACAGCTCAAGACTGCATACACCAAATACGGCTATTGTTACACTTCAGGAACACAGTCCCACGGCAAAATCTTTAGCCCAGTGTTTAGTCTGTGTGCCAAGAATTCCACCCCTCCTTGTGATGTGATTACGTAATCCAAGAATGTCCGACGTACGTTTCACTATTACAGCTTTATCAAGGATCTGCAACATTTTGTTAAGTATTGTGCACAGTGAATACTTTATTATTTTAATTATTCATATTTAATAATAATGTTTGAACATTTTAAATTTTAGCTAAAATTTTAGCTGGGTGGTCAGTAAAATCAGCCAGGTAGTGCACCCAATAAAAAAGGTTCTGAGGAGAACACTGCTGCTGTTTGTATACAAAAACTGTTTGGTCCTTGAGGCTACCAAAATCGGGTTTTGACTTTCAAGCTGCATTATGGTAATTGTGGCAACACACTGTGGTGACTTAACCATTACTTGCCGAGAACACTCCCTCAGTGTTGCAATCCTTGCTTGGCTATAACAAGAGTTGTAGAAGAAAAAGAAGGCAATGAGTCTGCCTGCCATAGAGAGCTGGGAAAGCTGGACAGAGGTAACATTTAACTGTCATATAAGTGATTTTTATGCAAAAGCGAGAAGAGCATCTATGAACCCTGTATATTTCTCCTTCTAAGGAGCAGGTCAAGGGAACATTCATAGGAGCCAGGGTCTAGAGGAGGGATCTACACTACAGAAATAAAATATATATATATATATATATTTAAAAAATAAATAAAAGCCCTAAACTACTTAATGGCGGACTGTCTGCCAGTCCCTAAGATGGTGGTGATCAATGTTTCCTCTAAGGCCAAAATTGTAAGTGGCCCAGCAGAGAAACCGTTAATCAGAGCAATTCACAAACTCGTCTACACAATGCAGACTGCAAGGTGTGGTTCCCTTATTAACTGTTTCACTGATGGGACGCTCACAAAACTGGCCTTAGAGAAAACACTGGTGTTATCCAGTGTGGTGGGGAAAGGAGAGAAGAGAGCTGTTTAGGAGGGATCAGGTAGGGATTATGGGGTAGGAGGGTAATTTCTAACCTATTAACCTTACAAGCTAACTGATTAACCCCTTCAATTTTGGGTGCAGCTGCAATTAGCAGCCTTCTGATTGACAAAAAACAATGGCAAAGCCATGCATGTCTGCTATTGTCTGCTATTTTTGAACAAAGGGGACCCGAGAGAAGCTTTTACAACCATTTGTCTTATGACTGTAGTAGTTGTGTACAAATAATTTCAGTAAGACTCCCAAAGACTGCAAAAAAGTTTACATTTTTTTTATATGATCATATTTAGTGGCCAAATTGCATCAAATAAGCCAAAATGGGCGTAGGTCAATACCTTGGGTTCTCTACATTAAAAATATATTGGTTTTCATAGCTAAATAAAAAAAAACACACACGCACACAATGGCTCTATTTATGTTTAAATTGAGTGATAGCCAAAATTCTAAACATGCTCTGCCACTTTGAGCAAGTTTGTATCTGAAATTCATGGTAGTGAAGGGGTTAAATCCTTTTAAACAGGCTCCTTTAAGCCAAGGCTGTACTGCTTAACAAAGCTTAAAAGCGTAGTAGGGATAGAAGGCGGCAAAAGAAACTACAAGTGGATAGCTGTTTTGTTATTTTTCTAACCCTCCCTCTCTGTTTGTGTCTGTGCCACTGTGTGAGAGGTGCGTGTGTGGTCTCGCACAGGAGTTCCAAGTAGTCATTGCTACCAGATACCTTCAATTTGTTAAACTGTGATATGTAAAACAGTTAAAAAAACAAAAACATAATACAGGTTTTCTGACAATTATTTCTATTCCAGTAACTTGCTGTATATACGGCAGCAAACCACGTGCTTGCGTCTCTTTTTCTCGTTTATGATTTAAGTGCTGGAGGGGGTGTGGTGTGAAGTCACCATGTGCTAGAGCATTGTTTCTCAACCGCGGTCCTCAAGTACTCCTAACAGGCCAGGTTTTTATTATAGCTGAACTAGTGCACAGGTGAAATAATCAGCTGATGGGTCAGAACAGGTTAGTAACCATGGTTACTATTCAGCAGATTATTTCACCTGTGCTCTAGCTCAGCTATAAGGAAAACCTGGCCTGTTAGGTGTACTTGAGGACCGCGGTTGAGAAACACAGTACTAGAGTATGTGTATGGTGGACATGCTCATATTAAAATGCTTTAGTCAAATTTTAAGATGCACTATTTTGCATTTCAAATTTGATTAGTTTTTTTGTTGTTGTCACTTTTAAATAGCCACCTTCTATGTCTTAAAAGTAACACAGCAGCATTCTTATTTCCAGTTCACCTTCATGTCGGTAGTACCCCTTGACAACTGATTTGTTTTAAGCCTTAAGCTGTAAGGGAGATCTAATAAGGTTGACATAGAAACCTGATGGAGGAATAATGGTATATATTGTGTTTCACTTGGGCTAATAGGTTACATTCCTTAGAAAGATCAATACTACCATATTGATGTTTTTTATGGACTTTCGAGCTTCCTGCTCTCAGGAATCCACAAATGTATACTTTTGTATTTTTTAAAGAGTACTCAAGTGTTAACTCATAAGTATCAATACTTTGTTGTTGTGTTTTTTTTTTTTTTTTAAAGGGACATGAAACACAAACTTTTTTTTCTTTCATGATTCAGAGAGAGCATACAGCTTTAAACAACTTCCTAATCTACTTCTATGGTCAAATTTTCTTCATTCTCTTGTTATCTTTTGTTTTCAGGAGTAGCAATGCACATTTTATGTGCAGCCACCAATCAACAGCTAGCTCCCAGTAGTGCATTGCTGCTCCTAAGCCTACATAGGTATGCTTTTTTAAATAAGGATACTAAGAGAATGAAGCAAATCACATAATAAACGGGAAAGTTGTTTAAAGGGACAGTCTACACCAGAATTTTTATTGTTTTAAAAGACAGATAATCCCTTTATTACCCATTTCCCAGTTTTGCATAACCAACACAGTTATAATAATATACTTTTAACCTCTGTGATTATCTTGTATCTAAGCCTCTGCAAACTGCCCCTTTTTTCAGTTCTTTTGACAGACTTGCAGTCTAGCCAATCAGTGCCAGCTCCCAGATTACTTCACGTGCACGAGCACAGTGTTATCTATATGAAATATGTGAACTAACACCCTCTAGTGGTGAAAAACTGTTAAAATGCATTCTGAAAGAGGTGGGCTTCAAGGTCTAAGAAATTAGCATATGAACCTCCTAGGTTAAGCTTTCAACTAAGAATACCAAGAGAACAAAGCAAAATTGGTGATAAAAGTAAATTGGAAAATTGTTTAAAATTGCATGCTCTATCTGAATCATGAAAGTTTATTTTGGCCTAGACTGTCCCTTTAAAATCACATGCTCTGTCTGAATCTTGACTTTGCTGTTCTTTTAAATAATAAGCTTAAAGTAGTTTAAATGTATGAAACTGTGCTGAGAAAATCCCAAAATGTATCTATTGCTAATTAAATAACAAATCAAAATAAGACATATTTATTTAAAATATAGGGAGAGACTAACAGAAATATTGAGGCATTACTTAGCCATATACTTTTTGAAGGATCTTGATGAGAGTGGCAGTGTATTGATGTATGTAGAACAGACCACACATTTGTTAGGCAGAAGTAATATAGGCACTGTGGCTCCCTGGTTTCCAGTTTCCTGTTTTAAGCCCAACAAATGGGAAAAAGGAGGAAAACTGAACAATGTTATATTAGGTATAACTCTGTTTTAGTACATGGTAGTGGTGGAGTTAGGAATGCACCTGTATTTATTAACTGCTGGGTTTTGTGACAAACTGGGAAGAACATGTTTAATCTGTAGTTTATTTTATTCTCTGAAATTCAAAATAATTATAGTTAAAGTTAAATTAAATAATTTATTTGTAATGCATTAAAAATGCTTCTATTAAAAATGATTGTAGCTTTTAGGACAATAGAATGTGTGTGTTGTCTGCTAATCTCACGTAGGGTTGAGTGCACGTGCATCTCTGACTTGTGCCTTGAGAACCTATGTGAGACTGTCATGTGCATGCACTTTTCCTATCTCTGCATACATAGCAGGTCACCTGTGTAGTAGCAGTGTATTTTATTACATATACTCCTGTCTTTCAAAAGTTTGTGTTTGACATTATTTCACATTTTCTCTGGTAAGTGTCAGAATTATATTGATATATATTGCACAAGCAGTTAGTTGCTCAAGCATAATTTCTTGTAGTCTATCCTTTTGTTAGCCATCCTTTTTTTTTATAACTAATTTACAGCATCATACTATAACATGATTACATACAATATTTGCTTTTAATTAAAATGTCTCATTTTAAAATGTAAGCTAAACTAACTCCAATCTTTTTTAAATCTTTTCATCATTTCTAGGACACCGTTACATCTTGCGTGTGCAAATGGGCATCCTGATGCTGTTTCAGTGTTAGTAGAAAGCAAATCTAAGCTAAATCTTTGTGACAATGATTGCCGATCTGCTTTAATGAAGGTAAAGTTCTTTCTTTTGCTTTTTCCTATTTAAAAAAAAATCTGATGGTAATGACGAATCGTGTTTAGTTATTTCATATTTTTTTCCTAAAAATGTTGCGCCTGTATGCTTTAGACTATACTGTTTTATGCAGCTATGTATTTCTTAAGCAAGTGTAACCTCTGTCCTCAGCTATACACTTCTGTAAGGAGAGAAAATCCCCAGGGGTGATGGGGGAAACAGATGTGATCCCCATGCCCACTGTGCCCTAGAGGTACAGTATAGAGCTGCACTCCCACTGACATAGTGCATAGAGGCAGAATTGTACAAATCTCTTATTGATAGGAAACTTGCCTGGCGGTCGTTATTTATAAAATCAACAACTTTAAAAAAAATTTGCTTCACCGTTTTTGATTTTTCAGAGAATTGGGCAGTGCTTTTCTGTCACCCTTCCTGAGCAAAATCTTAAAATATTTATTTTAAAAGCATATCTTTTCCTGAGATATAGGCAATTTCTTGTGGCAAGAGTGGCATAAAGTGGAATGTAAGCTCAGGAGCGTGCATGTGTCTGGAGCACTATATGGTAGCAGTTTTGCAAGAATGTTTGCAAAAATTTGCAAGAGCACTAGATGGCAGCACTGTTACCTGCCATGTAGTGCTCTAGACACTTACCTAAGTATCTCTTCAACAAAGAATACCATGGGAACAAAGCACATTTGTTAATAAAAGTAAATGGGGAAACTTTTTTTAAAAAAAATGTATGCTCTATCTGAATCACAAAAGAAAATATTTGTATTTCGTATCCCTTTAACACAGAAGGATTAAGAGTAACAATACTGGTTTTTATGCCACACCAACTACCCATGAGAAAGTACCCAGAAAAACTGAATTTTGATGGCGTAAATATGTAGAAAATGGAGATTTGTTTGTCATATTTAGACAGCCATAGGGTTACAAAGGCTCAGCAAGTCACACAACCATTAAAACTGAAAGGTAATGAACTTTACAAAGACACCATGTGGAGCTGTATAGCTCTTACAGACAAAAAGCTATGGTCAATCCAAAAATGCCATTAAAAGGTGCTTATATCTTAGAAGAACATGTTTTTAAAAATGTGGGATTTTGCTCTGGTAGATGGATACTATCCCTCAGGACAAGTTACTATGTGGTGTGTGTTTTTATTTGAGTGCTTCTTGTGTTTGTACAGATATCCCATGATACCCTATAACCTCTCAAGAAGTAGCACAATGCAGATATTGTACGTGGATGAAACAAACGATCAGAACAAAGTGATATCTTGGATATTAAATAATGTAATAGTGTTGTTATTATTATGTAGATAGCTTATTGCTTTCTGAGATATCTGTTCTTAAGTTTATCGAGCTGACCAGAGGAGTAAGGGTCTAAATTCTCTATAAACCTAAATCACTTCCAGTTAAATAAAATAACAAAAACAAAACGCTACATGGCAAAAGATTTTGGGGAATTTTATTCCTGCACCAAAAAATTGTTATTCGTTTATTTGTAGCAAACAAGCTGATGTTAGTTTTCCTGCCTCAATGCAAAAGTCATTGGAAATCTGACGTGTATACAGTGGTGTTCTATGGGTTTGGTCTGTATAGTCCTCTTGCAAAGCATATCAGTTCAATTCATACTGCTGAGCAGTGATCACATATTGTATGGAGCCTCAAACTAAACCAAATCCTTGAAGGACAAGAAAGGTTAAGATATATATCGCCTTTTCAATAGCTCTAAACCGTGTATTAAAAACTGTAATCTATGTACCAAAGTAACTATACTACTTCTAGTACTTAGTCCACACATAATGTAATGCTTTCTTGTTATAGGTAGAACTTCTTTAGTGTATTACAAAAAACTAAAATGTTAGTAATATGGCTTGCTATTCTGAATATCATCCATGTCTTTCTCTATGAAGATATAGAGCATCACACGCTCTTTTGCGAACACATTGTTTTCTCTCTCTTATTGATACAAAAATTTCGACCGACTTTAATGCAAAATACTTATCTTTATTGCATTGTTTGTAATGTCATTGTTATATTTGGTCATTAAAGATCAATTAAAAAAATTGTTACTTATGTTTACATGTTAATTAATTAATGCATTCATTCATGCTTTCATTGAAATATGTATTTACTTTTTTGTAAGAGAAGTAATATACTTTGTGTTGTAATTAATTTTCATTTTAAATTTATAAATAGGCTGTCCAGTGTCAGCAAGAACTCTGTGCTACAATTTTACTGCAACATGAAGCAGATCCTAATCTTGTAGATGTGAATGGAAATTCTGCCCTTCACTTTGCTGCTCAAATTCCATCAATACAAATAGCAACTGAACTACTTGAACATGGAGGGAACATTAATGCTGGAAATAGGGTAAATACCTAATGTTTACATTTTCTTGTACAGTATATATATATATATATATATATTGTAATGCATTTATTTCAGACATTATTTGTCAACATGCTATTGTGCAGCTCCCCAAAATTGGTATGTACTTACCTTAGTGAGTTTATACATTTTATTTGTAACCTAAAGCAGCCCTTCTTAAACTTTTTTCACTCGTGACCCCATTTCACTCAAGAAATTTTTACGTGACCCCGGGTATATAAAATCGGTATACAAATCAAACATTTACTGATAATAAATCATTACGACATTTATTTTAAAGCAATTCTTTGGAATACATTTAATATTAACATTTATTAAAGACAAAATCAAATTTGCATATTAATGAGATGGATGTGCTTGTTTATTTTTACATAAAGAATTAAATTTTGGCTGAATATTTGAAACTGCAGGACGTAGAGCATCTTCAACGTTTTTCAGAGTTGATCGATATTTTGTTTTTATATTCGTCAATGCTGAAAACGCTGCTTCGCATAAATACGTAGTACAGAATGGCAGAAGTATGTCTAGGGCCATTTCAGAAATTGTTGCAAATTCTGTCTTAATCTGAAGCCAAAATTCAGTTAACGATTTTTGCTGAAACTCAAGTTTAAAACCTGTGTCACTTGATAACTCAGCAAATTCTTCTTGAACTTTAAATGGCAGATGACTGACGTTTTCGATTTCCATTGAGTATGGTTTTTGAACCCAACTTTGTTTTTGTGAATCAAAATTTGAAGAGAAGTATTTCTGAAACTGTGTCTGGAGGCACTTCAGATGATAAATTATAACTCTTGCAATTAAATCTTTGGGAAGGTTATTTTCAATTATAAACTTATCTGTAGCTGTAAACATTTCTAAAGATCCCTTTTCCACCCTATTCTTCCATATGTTAACTTTTTTAGTAAAACTTTCAACTTTATCTTTTAACACAAATATGTTACAATTTTTTCCTTGAAGAGACATGTTTAAATCATTGAGTTTTTCAAAAATATCCGACAAATAACACAGTTTTGAAAGCCATAAGTCATCATGAAAAAAATTAACAAAATTGGATTCCTGCTCAGTCAAAAATATAGCAACTTCATCTTTCAATTTCAATAATCTGTTTAAACTTCGCCCTCTTGAGAGCCACCTTACCTCTGCATGTAGTAATAAGCTTTTGTAATCGGAGTCCATGTCTTTGCAATGGTTTGAAAACAAACGAATGTTAAGGGCATGGCTTTTGATGAAGTTAATGATTTTGATAGTATCGCGAAGCACAACATCTAAATCTGGTGATAATTTTTTGGCTACGAGTACCTCCCGATGGATCATGCAGTCAGTAAAAGTGATATGTTCATTGCCACCAGCTTTAACTTTTGCTAAAAATCCAACATTTCTGCCCATCATTGCTCCAGCGCCGTCTATACAGACTCCAACACAGTTTTTCCACTGTAACCCTTATTTTTTGAAAAATTAATCTACTTTAAGATATATATTTTCCCCTCTTTTGTGTCCTTCCAAAGGGCGACAAAACAATAATTCCAAATGTATGCTTCCTTCATAAACATATCTTACATAAAGTAACAAATGTTCCATGTTAGAAATATCAGTTGTTTCATCTAACTGAATTGCAAACTTCAGGCTGTCCTTAAGCCTGGTAATAAGCTGCTGGAATTGGTCATTACTAATTTCAGAAATTCTTTTGGAAACAGTATAATTCGATAAAGGAATTTTACGAATTTCATCCCCAAACTTTTTCCCATGAACTATTTCTGACATTTTAATAGCAGCAGGTAACACGAGATCTTCACCTATTGTGTAGGGTTTTTTAGTTTTTGCAATTAAATAAGAAGTTTCGTAAGATGCAAGTAAATACTTTTCGTTGACAGTAACAAATGTCTCAAAAGATTTTTTTTCTTTATTTGAAAAATTTCCTTTGGTTTATTGCAGTACGCTGCATGCTTGGTATTAAGATGTCTTTTTAGTTTGGCTGGTTTCATGCTCTCCGCAGCCAAAACCTCCTTACAAATTAGGCAAAGAGGTTTTCCCACACCATCATGATCATTATAAGTAAATCCATATTGCAAAAATGATTAATCATATTTTCATTTTCTGGTCACTTTCGGTGTGCTACAACATTAGCACCGCCATATTATGATGTTACTAAACACACTGACATTAGCACCGCCATATTATGTTGTTACTAAACACACTGACATTAGCACCGCCATATTATGTTGTTACTAAACACACTGACATTAGCACCGCCATATTATGTTGTTACTAAACACACTGACATTAGCACCGCCATATTATGTTGTTACTAAACACACTGACATTAGCACCGCCATATTATGTTGTTACTAAACACACTGACATTAGCACCGCCATATTATGTTGTTACTAAACACACTGACATTAGCACCGCCATATTATGATGTTACTAAACACACTGACATTAGCACCGCCATATTATGATGTTACTAAACACACTGACATTAGCACCGCCATATTATGATGTTACTAAACACACTGACATTAGCACCGCCATATTATGTTGTTACTAAACACACTGACATTAGCACCGCCATATTATGTTGTTACTAAACACACTGACATTAGCACCGCCATATTATGTTGTTACTAAACACACTGACATTAGCACCGCCATATTATGTTGTTACTAAACACACTGACATTAGCACCGCCATATTATGTTGTTACTAAACACACTGACATTAGCACCGCCATATTATGTTGTTACTAAACACACTGACATTAGCACCGCCATATTATGTTGTTACTAAACACACTGACATTAGCACCGCCATATTATGTTGTTACTAAACACACTGACATTAGCACCGCCATATTATGTTGTTACTAAACACACTGACATTAGCACCGCCATATTATGTTGTTACTAAACACACTGACATTAGCACCGCCATATTATGTTGTTACTAAACACACTGACATTAGCACCGCCATATTATGTTGTTACTAAACACACTGACATTAGCACCGCCATATTATGTTGTTACTAAACACACTGACATTAGCACCGCCATATTATGATGTTACTAAACACACTGACATTAGCACCGCCATATTATGATGTTACTAAACACACTGACATTAGCACCGCCATATTATGATGTTACTAAACACACTGACATTAGCACCGCCATATTATGATGTTACTAAACACACTGACATTAGCACCGCCATATTATGATGTTACTAAACACACTGACATTAGCACCGCCATATTATGATATTACTAAACCCACTGACAGTAGCACCGCCATATTATGATGTTACTAAATTTTGATTTGAGGTAATTCTTCCAACCTAATATTAACGCAATGATATGGTATGCAATATTTTGCAAACAGAAATTAGTTTAATTAGACATCACTGGCAGAAAAGTTGTGTATCTTATACATACATATATATTTAGGCTTTAAAAAAGGGTATATCCCTGGACTACAATACATTGCACATTTTAGTAAACCATATGACAGTTTAAATGCTATTAAAACAGTTTCCTTTGCTGTGAGGGTTTGAATTACTGTCACAGCACATTATAAACATGGTGGTTGCCCCAAGGTTTAATCCATAGGAATGAAGCCTTCCAAATACAATTATCACTTGAAAATGTATACAAAAAAAAAAAAATATGTGGGAAACTTAAATTGTTTAAGTGAAAAACAGTATACTACATAGCAACAATAACAAAAGCTTAGAATTGATTCTACCACTTAGAAGTAAATATAATAATGGATGCAAGGTGCAGAAAATAAACAACAATGTGATTAAAGCAGCTGAAGCCATGCACCGTAAAGAGAATATACTTTTATATCACATCCTTTGGGTATATTATTATTATTGTGTTTATAGTACTACCCTTAGTGCACACCTATGTTTCACTGTAGATGCTTGATAACTTTATAACTATATCTACTGAATGAATTAACACCAAATAAAAGCAAAAATTCTAGCCAGCAAATCTATCTCCTTGACAAGTTCCATAAAAATTGGCATTGGCTTAGGCTGCAGTGCTTGCTAACCCATTCCTAAGTATTTGATCATTCTAAATACAAGCCTTGTAACACCTCTTAAGGATTATCACTTGGGAGAAATCACATGGATTGAGGAAAGTGGGAACAGTCAGAGTGGGTTACAATCAAGGTTTACAGTCAACTGTGTGTGTATATAATTCACACTTGTTAAATTGGCGCAACACTCGTAGATAATAATGTTTTCCTAACCAGGCTACAACAACCTGCCAGGGCTCATTGTCTCGCTTCAGACATATAATTCTTTATAGTGACATCATTCTAATGTTCAGTTTCGGTAGAAAAATGTTTCTAGTGTTACTACAGCAACTATGACATCCTGAGCAATGCTGTGTAACTTCCCAACAGAAACTAGGACCTGCGGTTTTTAGTTCCGACCTAAGAGCTTACTTGAGACGAGAGAAAGTGTGTGAAAGGTTAAAGCTCATCTAATTGGATATTATTATTATATGTCTTACCGTACCCGGAATCTAGGATGCGAGTAAAGGGGTAGACTGGAACCTCAGACGTCTGGTTAGTGAAGTCAATGTGGCAATCAAATAGTGGTGCTCTGGATAGCAGGCTGAGAGACTCGGTTATGTACCGAGAGAGATCCGTGTGCTCAGAGGGTTCCGGAAGGTGGTGGGAGGAGTTGAGTATCAGCTGGGCTGTAGGAAGCCGGAGGAACCATACGTTATGTATCCGATTCCCTCCCTCATAACAGTTATGGCGCCTCTGGTCTACTGGAGTCTGTCTGGTGGCCCAGCCTGGCCCTCTGTGACGATGTCTTGATGTCTAGTCAGTGAGTCGCTGTCCTTTTTGATCTGCTGCTGAGCCTGCGTGTCTGACCGACGTCACTGCTCAATTGTTAGAGTCAGACTGTTTGTTAAATTCCCCACAGCTCCCGCGACCCCCACATTAGGGTTTTGCGACCCCATATGGGGTCGCGACCCACAGTTTAAGAAGGGCTGACCTAAAGGAACTGTAAACATCAATAATATTTTTATAGGATCATGTAGTATGTGCCCTTTTAAAGTGTTCTTTTCCCCCCATATATTACCCCCTGAAATCTCTGTTGTCCCCCTTTATAGCCCACCATAAAAATAGGAATAGGGTGGTTCATCCAATCAAAGGCCATACTGCCTGTGCAATCTACTTGAAAGTAGTATGACCTGTCTATGTGGCTTATGCCTTCAACCTGTGTGGGAGCTCGCTATTTAAAGTGATGGTAAACTTCTATGTCTTTATAGTAAAAATATTTGTAATCATAAGTAAAAGATGGGCCCTTTCATTCATAAAATGCATTGTAAACGCTTAATTTTTAAAAATAAATACCCTTTTTATATATTGTGCTTTTCCGCCGCCCGTAATGGATACTCTATTTCTGTCTTCACTGATGATTCAGGCTGAAGCCAATTGTATCGCGCCCCCTTTTGGCATCAAAAACAGGGGCGTTGTTATTAACTTGCTGCACGCCAAAGGAAGTGCGATACGATTGGCTACAGCCTGAATCATCAGTGAATACAGAAATAGAGTATCTATTACTATAAACATAGAAGTTTACTATCACTTTAAATGGTCATAATACTTATTATCTAAATCACTTGAAGTGATGCAGCATAACTGTAAAAAGCTGAAATGAAAATATCACCTGAATATCTCTATGTAAAAATAGAAGATATTTTACCTGAAAATTTCTTCAGCTCACCAGCTGCAAGTTGAGAAAAGGTAATTCTTTGCTTTTGCTGTGATCTCATGAGATTTCACTAAAATTTTGTGAGATTTCATAGTAAACTTACTTAAACTGAATAGGAAAATAACATGACTGTGCCTGCCATGACAGATGCACACTCCCTTGCAAGTCCTGATTGGCTGCTTAAAGTCTTTTTTACAGTGGGGTGGGAATTTTGAAGTAAAATATCTTTTTTACATGGAGATGTTCAGGTGATATTTTGTAGTCAAATTTTACAGTTATGCTACATCAGTTTCAAGTACTTCAACATTTGGGTATCATGTTCCTTTAATGGCACAGGCTCTACAGTGGAGGGGGACTTTAACAAAGTGACTACTCTTACCACAACAGGATCTATACATGAGATTGTTTGAATTTATGTTCTGCAGATGGTGTTCGTTCATAATATGTTGAAACATGATAACCGGTTTGCTTTGGAATTGTTTTGTTTTCTTTATTTGTTGTTATTATTGAAATGGTCGTACTCGTACTTGTTGTTTGAACATAAAACTTGTACTTTGTTGACCACTAATAAAATTATAATAATAATAAAAAAAAAAAGTAAGTATCCCAAACTGCACTTTCACCTGGGCACATGATTCTGTAAAACATATTTCACTACCTTTAAAGATCTAAGGAGATCTAAGCTGAGATGCTAGCTATATATTTTATATAGGTATTTATACTGTATACTGAATATTACAAAATGTTAGGCATAACTAGAATTTTTTCAGAATTGTACACCTTACTCCAAGAATTTTTGAAACCCTGTTTTAAATGATAATATTAAAGGGACATTATACACTATTTTTTTCTTTGCATAATTTTTTTTTTTTAAATTTTATAGTATTGCTGATTTTTAAATAACATTGCTCTGATTTTCAGCCTCCTAACCAAGCCCCAAAGTTTTATGAGAATACCGTTAGATACCTACTCCAGCTTGCACATGTTTTTGTAAAAGGTCTTTTCATATGCAAAAGAAGGGGGAGGGGGGAGTGTCTTATTGCCCACTTGCAGTGGGCTTTCCGGCTCCCTTTCCAACAGAGCTAAACTGAGAGCTTCTAAGTAAGTTTTTAAACAGTTTTATACTGGATTTTTTATATCCGTATCTGTGCATCTTATTCTTTATTGTAGTGTCTATTACATGCAGTTATATGAAAATTAGTGTATACTGTCCCTTTAAGTATATCTTCTTAAATGAGAAGAGTACACAGCTGCATTCATTACTTTTGGCAATTCAGAACCTGGCCACCAGGAGGAGGCAAAGACACCCCAGACAAAGGCTTAAATACCTCCCCCACTTCCCTCATCCCCCAGCCATTGTTTGCCTTTCGTCACAGGAGGTTGGCAGAGAAGTGTCAGAAGTTTTAAGATAGTCTCTTAGGGAGGGTAGCACTCTTCGAAATGGTACTGGAGTTTTAAGTAATTCTGTCAGCCTCTCAGTGAGAGCATGGATGAAAGTTAGAATCCGGAGATGCAGGGAGTGTCGTCTCTGCAAAACAATCCTGACTCATGTTAACAGCTCCTTGGCAATCGGCGTTGACGAGTTTTGCTGCCTGCCTTTATTCACTCAAGTCCATGTCAGAAGCGATGCTACTATCTGTCACACTTGAAGGGCCGTGTTTCTGTTCCACGGCGTACATTCCGGTAAGATTGTTTCTTTTTATTTCAATATGGGAATGTAATGTTAACGAAAGAAGTCAGGATCCCAGTTGGACTCCTTTTATCTTATGAAATCAAGGTTTATTATCTCCTGTGGGGGGTTATTGAACAGGGGGGACTTTAATCATGTTTGCTATGTGATTTTGTCTGGTATTGTGTACTGATACTTGTGCTCATGGCTATTCGGACATAACAGCTTTATTTCATCAGTTTGCGCAGTCCGAGAGACTGGTGCGTATTTTTGGCTTACACGTTGCACCTCGTGACCGGGTGTGGTCACGTTATATTCCATTTCCGTACCTTGACCGAGTGGCGATGGAGAGAGTCTGTTCGTTAGTTGTCTGGTTCACAGGAGGTGGTGAGTGCCCCAGCCATTGGAGTTTTAAGGTGCCGTTAGTGTTTGTCCATAATTGCAATCTCCAATTTATAGAGGATTCTGATTTTTTTGGAGACAGATATCTCCGATTCGGAGTATACGTCTTGCAAAGAGTATGAAATGGCCTGGATTATCCCTGCCCATCAGTTATGTTCCGATTGCTGTTCTAGAGTACTCTCTTCCCCCGAGTCAGGGAATTTAGAGTGTGCTGAGCCATTCGTCCCTGAGGATTCTATGTCCCAAGAGGCGCATGTCCCATAACCTTCCTTTGCTACACAAGCAGGTGTCCCTAGGGCCGTTACTGCTCCGGAAGGCGGCTTGTTTCCTCCAGAGGTTACAGCACGGTTCCGCATGGCCATATCTATGGCGCTGGCACATTTATATCTTCCTAGTGAAGTGTTTTTAAGATACTGTCCGTGTTCTGTTAACCGGGGTTCGTCGGGTGGGGGATCACCTGAGTCAGTTAGACCTTCTGGGGAAGCTATGGCCTCTGAGGCTTCGGGGCCCCACCCTCAGGGTTGGGGTTGTCCATTGATCCGGAATATTTTTCCTTCCGGTATAGACTGACACGTCTTCGTGTGCTACTAAAACATGTTTTGGCGGTGCTGGAGGATTCCAGTCCTACTGGCCGAGGGATCCTCGGTCTGCGGTGCCGGATGGCAAGCTGAGTTAGACGTGTAGGGATAAAGACAATCTCTTTAACATCTCCGTTTTTTCTTTTAAGTATCTGTTCCAGTTCTGACCTTGGAAGGATGGGGCCTCTAATCGGCTAGTCCGGTTGGCGTGCCGTTTTCCTTGGGCGTTCACCTTCGGGTGCTGCCTTCATTTTATTTAAATCCAGTTAGGATATATTTGATTTGTTTTAGGAAGCTCATGTCTGCTATAATTTTCCATTTGGGAATTTTTCTTCTCTGGAACTGATACTTGCGATTTTGTGGTCGCGTGCGTACTTCTTTGGAAGCTGCGCGTTTTATATATCAGAACTAAGTTATGATTATAGTTTATGTTTTAGATCCCTTTGGGGCTTCAATTTTTCTTCTTGGACAGTTCAGGTGTTCCTTGTACCAGGCAGGTACTGGTTGGGCGCTAGCTGCTGTTCCTTAGGGTTCATGTCACCTGGTGCCGGGGTGCCGGTTATCCTGTCGGGTGTTGTGTCGTTCACTTGTTTGAGTGTTTGTTTGTTGTTTACTTATCCATTAATTGAGGAGGTGTTTCGTTTTCTTATATGTCAACTTGCTCCTCGTCCTCGATGAACGGAATGTCGAAGGGATTGTATAGGTACTGCTATACCTTAAACTTTAAACAATTATGCACAACCAATTTGGCTAGCAGTATGTGTTAAACCTCCACACTAGCAGTAATTAGTGCGATTAAGAAGCAACGAATAGCTATTCAGCTTTGTCCATAGCCAATTAGGCAAGAGTACATTTAAAGAAGGCAGTTAGAGCATTTTACTATGTCTATGAGTAAGGCCAGGGGGCGGAAACGCCTAAGACAGGTTTATATGGATTAGCTGAATCCTTATTTTGCACTGTTCATGGATTTTATCCTTTGTGTTTCCAAAAATAAATAAATATTTTTTTTCTTTTTATGGGCGCTTTTTGTTTGACTTGCTGGTGTTCCTTGGATTAGGATTGTATAGGTTCTCTGCCGTTCCTTTTGTGGGGATCTGTCTACGACTCCTCGTTGGTCCTGGAGGTTTTTTTGACCTTGGTTCTGAGGTTCTCCATTCCTAAGGTGTTTGGAGGTCTGGATGACCGCGGGACAGTTGGGGTACCAGTTTGGATTTTTGTTTCAATCTTGTTGTTTTCCGGGTGGCTGTTTTTCTTGTGACCTTGTCGCAGGTACTCCTTGAGGTTGTGGGGACTGGTTCTCCCTTCTTGAGTGGTCTGGTCATCTGAGTCCGGGAGTTCGGGTATGTCCGTCTCCCCCTTTTTTCTCGCATGATCTCATAAGTTGGAGCGCAGGGGTTGGGTTCTCCCATTTTTTTTACTTGGCAACCGCCTTTGGTCCACTTCTCAGCAGGATTTCTAGGTTGTCAATGTTATTCCAAGTACAGTTTTTTTCTGGGGGGCTGATCCTGTGAGGATCTGTGACTTTCCATCTAAGGAGCGTATTACACTCGCCGGTGTAGCCTAGTGGGTCGCCTAGTTGCCCACATGGTTAAGATGGCGTGTAAAATCCCGCTATTGGGGTATGTCTCCATTTTAGTAAGACCTGTCTCTAGTAAACCCCAGGGTCCTTGGACTTGGAGTGTTGCCCTAGAACATCTAGGAGCTCTTGGTTTCTGGGGATGCAAGCAGAGGAACCAGGTTTCTGGTCCACCTACGGGTGCAAATTGCCATCTCTTGGGCTGATTTGATGTCTTCTATGATATTGGTCTGAGTCTCTTGCGAGCGTCCAATGTTCAAGGCCACGTGGGTGTGGAATGCTCTACCTAGAATTCCCTTCTCTGTATGAGGCAACTTGGTGGTTTCTCAGGACATACCGCCTGTCCCGGGTTTCGGGGGGTCTGGCCTTGGGTCCTGGGCGATTCAGTTTCTCTCATGGGAGATTTGGTATCGACCTGAAAATTAGTTTGCTGCCTTCAGGTGGATCTGCAGTTGTCACCAGAGGCAACTTTTGCATTAAGGTGGGCTTGAGGTTGTTTGCCTCAACTGAGCTGGTAGTATTGACCGTTGGGTTATTACTCAATGGTAGTGTTTTACCATTCTCCTTGGTCTCTTCTCCTTGACTACGGCTGGGGAAGTGGTCCCCTTGGCTCTTTTCTTTGGGGAGGCTTTGGAAGTATACAATTTCCATGGAGACCATGTGGGTCCTTATCTTCTCTTTCGAGGATTGTTTTCTTCCCTCCTTGTGTGTGGGATGTCAGGGGGGGCTGGCTCTGGTACTAGTCTGTGCCTCTATCTCCCCTTTTGGGAGTGTTCCTTCATAGAGGAATTTGAGCATGTAGAGCCAGCTGTAGTAACCTGATGTTTATCTTTTGCTGTCTAGCAAGCGGAAGGTTTGCAGTTTGAAACCAGCGGCATCTACTTGCACCTGGTATGTGTGCTCGCAAGTCTTATATCGTGGCAGTTGCTAGTAATGGTCAGAGTGGTTCTCCAATGGGTTGGTTCCTCTTAGGACCTCTGTTCTTCTTGGGGTGGGTGTTACCAGCCCCTTTTTGGGTTGGGTCCGTTCCTTGGAGGGGAGGTCGGAGATCTGTTCGCTCTCTTGGGTCTGACCGTGTACTGGCTCTTGACCCTGCTATCCTCCCGGGGGGGTTCACGGGTGTTCCTTTCTCCACTGGTTGCATTACTGCTGATGTTGGATGTCTCTGGGGGCTGGATTCCTGGCAGGAGTTTCTGTTGATAATTCGGCACTCTTTGTGGGATGGGGTCCCTTGACCAATTAGGGTCAGCTTGCTGCCCTGGAGCTGGAAATTCCCAAGTTCTGTCAGTTGTGTTCTGTGTTTCACAGTAAGCTCTTTTTCCTTGCGACAGTTAGTTTTCCATCCTGTTGGTGGGCTCTGGGTTTTCCTCCTACCTATATATGGCTAGTTTTAGCAGTTGTGTCTGCTAGACTAGGGTTCAGTGGGGAGTTTGTGGCCCCTTCGAGCACCATTAGTTATATGGTGCTGTGTCAGAGGATCTGAGGTTGGATTTTGTTCTTCCTTGCGATCTCTCTCTGGGAGAGGGACTTCTTAGAGAGTTCTTTTCCTTTGGTGGTTGTCCTGTAACCGCCTTCGTTCGCTTGTTTTGCGTCCTATTCCGTTTGTCCTTTGGTTCTCCTTTTGGGTACTCCATTCTCCCCTTCGGGGGTAGGTGGAGGTGCCTTTACTTCGGATAAGTTTGTGTGATTTGGGAGTCTTGCGGGACTTAGATTCCACTGAGCACAAAGCCTCCGAGGAGCCAAGGATTTTGAGTGGTCTCCAGCACGGCATGCCGGTTGTTTAACTGATGGGCAGTTATTTTTTCAGTTTTTTATGGGTAATTCAGGCTGTGGTGCCCTTCGAAGGAGCCGCCTTTTGTACCCGCCCTTTGTTTGCATTCGAGGGTCTCTCTTGGTTGAATGTGCCTTCCTCTCTGGAGATTCGTTGCTGATCTCTGGGCCTGGTCGTTACGGGGAATTTCTGTTCTTCCTTGTCCTTTGGACTTTACCAGTCGCTTCTGTGCTGAGACTGTTTGCTCGGTATAGGGGTCAGGAATTCTGGCTGTTCTGTTGAGCATTTACTGCGTATCTTGAGGAGCTACTGAGTGCTCCTTCCTTACATGGGAGCCTCGCGGTGGAACCTTCCCTCTGCGAGTAGCTGGTTTTTCATTCTTGGGCAGGGAGCTGTCCTCCCTTCCCTGTTTTCTGGTAGGGGGAATTGATCCGCACTGTTTCAAAGTTTTTTCTCTCTCCCGGGAAGTTTTTGGTACATATTTCCTAGCTACCTTGTTGTCTAGTTTTTGAAGGTTTGACGCTTAGTTGCATCACCTATCAGATGGCAACCTGCGGCTTTTGACTGGGGCGTAAACTGATATTCCTATCTGTTTTGTCTGTTCTGCTCCCGGGTTTGTTTGTTTTTTGACCCTCGGGTGTTCAGTTTCTGAGTGCTGTTTAGCGCTTCGACTTTTTGTCCTTCTAGAACTTTGGTTCTGGTTAGGGCTTTACATTGGTTCCTTGGGATCCATGTAGGAGGTGGTCTGTAACTTTTCTTCCGTTGCTCTCCTCTGTCGGTAGAGTATTTTTCTATGCGACTTTGTCCTATTACAGCCTTGTAGTCCGCTCCTTTTGAGTCATGCTAGCGCTTCTTCCTTTTCACTTTGTTTGCACTTGATTTTGGGGGATTTCGTTTGGGTGGTCCTTTTGGACTTCCTTATCTGATTCCTCCTTCTTCCTCTGGGAGAATGTGGTGGGGAATTTGGGTGTTCCCCTTCCCATTGGTCTTGGAGAGGGTTTCCTTGGCGGGCTTCAAGTCAGCAGGACTTTTGTCTCCCCAGAGGCTTTTGTGCTCAGTTGAGTCTAGTGACCTGAGCTTGGGTATTGATTTCCCAAAAATAATGAATGCAGCTGTGGACTCTATCCCCGTTTTAAGAAGAAAAACTTAAAATATGCTTACCAGATCATTTTCTTTTCTTCTGATGGGGAGAGTCCACAGCTCCCCTCCCATATTCTTTCATGGGGTAGTCTTAATTTTTTTGTTCTTCTGGCACCTTTTTTCACCCAGATATTTCTCCTACTGTTCCTTGTTTTATTGGCAGAATGACTGGGGGATGATGGAGGTGGGGGAGGTATTTAAGCCTTTGGCTGGGATATCTTTGCCTCCTCCTGGTGGCCAGGTTCTGTATTTCCCAAAAGTAATGAATGCAGCTGTGGACTCTCCCCGTCAGAAGAAAAGAAAATTATCTGGTAAGCATAATTTAAGTTTTTATTATCCGCATCCCAGCAAATGTATTTTCTAATGTGCTACATATGTTTTGCTAATAATTGTTCTTATTTAATGATTTAGGATAAATGCACTCCACTCATTCTTGCCGTTTCTGAAAATCACCAAGATATGGTTGAGTTTCTTATTAAGGAAGGTGCTGATGTGAATGCCAAAGACGTAAATAGCAGGTATTGCAATTTAACAGTACATCTGTGTCTTGTAATGAATATCTTTCTGAGAATCCTATATAAATGTTGCCACCAATCAGCAAGCGCTACCCAGTTGCTGAAACAAAAAATGGGCAGACTCATAAACTTTCATTCCTGTTTTTCAAATAAAGATACCAAGAGAACGAAGAAAAATCGATAATAGGAGTAAATTAGAAAGTTACCTAAAATTGCATGATCTATCTGAACCATGATGGAGAAAATCATATCCCTTTAACTAATATGGCTTCACTTGTGTTGTTTCTTAAATAAACATTTAACTCAAATTTTAGTTTCCTGTAAAACAGGTGGGGAATTATGTTTTAAGTATTTTACTTATGATGTAGCTTCAGTTATCTTGAGTAATCTGAGAATAATGCAATTTTGTTCAATTTTTCAGCAGATTGGATCAGCAGCAGTTTCCGCTTGGGACCAGCAGTGCCCTGCAGGTCTCAAGCGTGACTTTAACTGTGTTTAACTACTTTGCAAAGGTTAAATACATAGTATTACAGCATTGCTAGTGTTAAAATGACATGCTACAATGGAATAGAGCATATCATTTTAACACTAGAACGGCCCTTTAATTTGGGAATTGTGTTTAGCTTGCTGGAAACATGCAGTTTTGAAGCACCCCTAAGCACAATAGAATTGAATAATTTAAAGGGACAGTCAAATTGTTATTGTTTAAAAAGATAGAAAACGCCTTTTACTACCCATTCCCCAGCTTTGCACAACCAACATGATTATATTAACATACTTTATAACCTTTAAACTTCTAAATTTGTCTGTTTCTAAGTCCCTAAAGACAGCCCCATGATCACATGCTTTTGTAATTGCTTTTCACATCAGGGGAAGCTAGTTCATGTGAGCCATATAGATAATATTGTGCTGACGCCCGTGGATTCTAACAACACAGCACTAATTGCAAGTCAGTAGATAAAGTCATGTAATCAGGGTGCAGTCAGAAGATGCTTAGAAACAAGGTAATCACAGAGGTAAAAAGCGAATTAATATAACCATGTTTTCTGTGCAAAACTGGAGAATGGGTAATGAAGGGATTATCTATCTTTTAAAACAATAAAAAAAGACAATACAATAGCCCTTACTTTGAATTTGAAATGAGCAGTAGATTATTTGCTGGCAAATTTTAAAGTTAAGCCAATTTTTGCTGTATCACTATACAGCCGTCAGCCAGTCACAAAATCCATGTACGTATATACTATGCATTTTTCAACATACTCAGTAGGAGCTGGAGCCTCAGAAAAAAAATATAAAAACAATATGCTCAATTTTGATAATGGAAGTATATTGAAAAGTTTTTTTATTTATTTATTTAATTTGATGCTTTATCTGAATCATGAAACTTTAATTTTGACTTTAGTGGCATTTGAGAGGCTTTTTAATGTATTTGTTTTATCAAATTTACTTTGTTATCTTGGTATCCTTTGTTGAAAAGCATTCCTAGATAGGCTCAGAAACTGCAATGTGTTAGCTGGTAATTAGTGGCTATAGACATATGCCTCTTGTCAGATAAGTACCAGTAGCTCATTGCTGCTTGCGTGTTATTTTCCTCGCAGGGCCATGCTTAAAGGGACAGTCTACACTTAAGTCATCTTAAAGTCTTACCTTAGATTAAGCTGCAAGTATCCTCCTCCATCCCTTTCTATATCATGCAGCAGTAACAGTAAAAAGTTATTTTAAAATGAATAGTGTTTCTGGCCACTTTGAAATGGCTGCAAAGCTCTGCCCACTAATGACATTACAATCTTTTACTGCATTAAAGGCTTCACTAGTTACAAAAGACCCACTAATTGGATTCAACAGACTGTCAATGCTATTTAGCAGAGTGCATAGATGCAGTCCAGATCCCCAAACTGGGGAATGGGTAATAAAGAGATTATCTATCTTTTAAAACAATAACATTTTTGGTGTTTACTGTCCCTTTTAAGTATTGCATTTTTAAAAATAGGTAGGGATACCACAGGCAAAATCGGCTATTTCAAATGCGCATATGAAGGTAAAGGAGCTATTTGCAAACAGTTTAATACACTCTAGTAGGTAAAATGGATCATTCGGAACAAATTAAAGGGAAGAAAAATTTAGGGTAAACTGTCCCTTCAACTAAGTCAGGGCTTGACAAACCCCGTTGCCAGGAAGTTACTGGTGCTTTAAAATTAGGCACTAGCTCCCTGCTTTAGAGTCCCCAAGACATCTGTGGTGCCCCCCACTTTACATCACTGCCACCACCCCAGCCACACCTAAAATTTAGCTTGGTACAGTCGGATCCTTTCTATGCCTTGCAGCTGTGAAATTAAATTATTATAATAATGTGTTGTGTTTGTGTCTGTGCCTTGTTTTATATGATGATGATACATACACTGTATATATCGGGGCTTAACAAATTTGTCGAGCCCTGAACTAAGTACCAAACCGTATGAATAAACTTTTCTTATTGTATATATTGTACATTCTTGTTTTAAGTATACCACAACTGTTAGATTTATTTTGAAATCTTGTCTTTGTTTTTCAGAACATCTCTTATGATTGCGTCGAGTAATGGCTACATCAGCTTAGTGAGATTGTTTCTCCAGCATGGTGCTGATGTATCTTTAAAAGATAAAGATGGTTGGACTGCTGATGATCATGCTGTAATGAATGGACATCATGCGTAAGTTAACTTATACATTGTTTTTTCATTCTGTACTTTTTATATTATTGCAGGAAATACACGAGAATATATATAATTTGTTCTGTGCTACATTGACTCTAAAATAAGATGGTGCATATTTCTTCTGTTAAGTGTGATCAGTCCACGGGTCATCATTACTTCTGGGATATTACTCCTCCCCAACAGGAAGTGCAAGAGGATTCACCCAGCAGAGCTGCATATAGCTCCTCCCCTCTACGTCACTCCGAGTCATTCTCTTGCACCCAACGACTAGATAGGATGTGTGAGAGGACTATGGTGATTATACTTAGTTTTATATCTTCAATCAAGAGTTTGTTATTTTAAAATAGCACCGGAGTGTGTTATTATCTCTCTGGCAGAGTTTGAAGAAGAATCTACCAGAGTTTTTGTTATGATTTTAGCCGGAGTAGTTAAGATCATATTGCTGTTTCTCGGCCATCTGAGGAGAGGTAAACTTCAGATCAGGGGACAGCGGGCAGATGAATCTGCATAGAGGTATGTAGCAGTTTTTATTTTCTGACAATGGAATTGATGAGAAAATCCTGCCATACCGATATAATGTCATGTATGTATACTTTACACTTCAGTATTCTGGGGAATGGTACTTCACTAGAATTACACTGTAAGAAATACATAAAGCTGTTTAATAACTAGAGATTATGTTTAACGTTTTTGCTGGAATGTAAAATCGTTTTCATTTACTGAGGTACTGAGTGAATAAATGTTTGGGCACTATTTTTCCACTTGGCAGTTGCTTAATCTGTTTTCTGACAGTTTCTGTTCTCCCTCACTGCTGTGTGTGAGGGGGAGGGGCCGTTTTTTGGCGCTTTTACTACGCATCAAATATTTCAGTCAGCAACTCATTGTATTCCCTGCATGATCCGGTTCATCTCTACAGAGCTCAGGGGTCTTCAAAACTTATTTTGAGGGAGGTAATTTCTCTCAGCAGAGCTGTGAGAATTGTAGTTTGACTGAGATAAAAAACGTTTATTCTGTAATTTGTTTCCTGCTTTCAGAATTTGTTATCTTTGCTAATGGGATTAAACCTTTGCTAAAGTTGTGTTGTTTACAAGGATTGAGGCTATAACTGTTTCAATTTATTAATTTTCAACTGTCATAGATCTTCTGTGCTTCTTAAAGGAACAGTACGTTTTAATATTATTCTAATTGAATTGTATTTCCAAGTTGCAAGTTTATTTGCTAGTGTGTTAAACATGTCTGATTCAGAGGATGATACCTGTGTCATTTGTTGCAATGCCAAAGTGGAGCCCAATAGAAATTTATGTACTAACTGTATTGATGCTACTTTAAATAAAAGTCAATCTGTACAAATTGAACAAATTTCACCAAACAACGAGGGGAGAGTTATGCCGACTAACTCGCCTCACGTGTCAGTACCTACATCTCCCGCTCAGAGGGAGGTGCGTGATATTGTAGCGCCGAGTACATCTGGGCGGCCATTACAAATCACATTACAGGATATGGCTACTGTTATGACTGAGGTTTTGGCTAAATTACCAGAACTAAGAGGTAAGCGTGATCACTCTGGGGTGAGAACAGAGTGCGCTGATAATATTAGGGCCATGTCAGACACTGCGTCACAGGTGGCAGAACATGAGGACGGAGAACTTCATTCTGTGGGTGACGGTTCTGATCCAAACAGACTGGATTCAGATATTTCAAATTTTAAATTTAAACTGGAAAACCTCCGTGTATTACTAGGGGAGGTGTTAGCGGCTCTGAATGATTGTAACACAGTTGCAATACCAGAGAAAATGTGTAGGTTGGATAAATATTTTGCGGTACCGACGAGTACTGAGGTTTTTCCTATACCTAAGAGACTTACTGAAATTGTTACTAAGGAGTGGGATAGACCCGGTGTGCCGTTCTCACCCCCTCCGATATTTAGAAAAATGTTTCCAATAGACGCCACCACAAGGGACTTATGGCAAACGGTCCCTAAGGTGGAGGGAGCAGTTTCTACCTTAGCTAAGCGTACCACTATCCCGGTGGAGGATAGCTGTGCTTTTTCAAATCCAATGGATAAAAAGTTAGAGGGTTACCTTAAGAAAATGTTTGTTCAACAAGGTTTTATATTGCAACCCCTTGCATGCATTGCGCCGATCACGGCTGCAGCGGCATTCTGGATTGAGTCTCTGGAAGAGAACATTGGTTCAGCTACTCTGGACGACATTTCGGACAGGCTTAGAGTCCTTAAACTAGCTAATTCATTCATTTCGGAGGCCGTAGTACATCTTACTAAACTTACGGCGAAGAATTCAGGATTTGCCATTCAGGCACGCAGGGCGCTGTGGCTAAAATCCTGGTCAGCTGATGTTACTTCTAAGTCTAAATTGCTTAATATACCTTTCAAAGGGCAGACCTTATTCGGGCCCGGGTTGAAAGAGATTATCGCTGACATTACAGGAGGTAAAGGCCATGCCCTGCCTCAGGACAAAGCCAAAGCCAAGACTAGACAGTCTAATTTTCGTTCCTTTCGTAATTTCAAAGCTGGAGCAGCATCAACTTCCTCTGCACCAAAACAGGAAGGAGCTGTTGCTCGCTACAGACAAGGCTGGAAACCTAACCAGTCCTGGAACAAGGGCAAGCAGACTAGGAAACCTGCTGCTGCCCCTAAAACAGCATGAATTGAGGGCCCCCGATCCGGGATCGGATCTAGTGGGGGGCAGACTTTCTCTCTTCGCCCAGGCTTGGGCAAGAGATGTTCAGGATCCCTGGGCGCTAGAGATAATATCTCAGGGATACCTTCTGGACTTCAAATACTCTCCTCCAAGAGAGAGATTTCATCTGTCAAGATTGTCAACAATCCAGACAAAGAAAGAGGCGTTTCTACGCTGCGTACAAGAGCTCTTGTTAATGGGAGTAATCCATCCAGTTCCACGATCGGAACAGGGACAGGGGTTTTACTCAAATCTGTTTGTGGTTCCCAAAAAAGAGGGAACTTTCAGACCAATCCTGGACTTAAAGATCCTAAACAAATTCCTAAGAGTTCCATCGTTCAAGATGGAGACTATTCGGACAATTTTACCTATGATCCAAGAGGGTCAGTACATGACCACTGTAGATTTAAAAGATGCTTACCTTCACATACCGATTCACAAAGATCATTATCGGTACCTAAGGTTTGCCTTCCTAGACAGGCATTACCAGTTTGTGGCTCTTCCATTCGGATTGGCTACAGCTCCAAGAATCTTCACAAAGGTTCTGGGTGCTCTTCTGGCGGTACTAAGACCGCGGGGAATCTCGGTAGCTCCATACCTAGACGACATTCTGATACAAGCTTCAAGCTTTCAAACTGCCAAGTCTCATACAGAGTTAGTGCTGGCATTTCTAAGGTCACATGGATGGAAGGTGAATGAAAAGAAAAGTTCACTCGTTCCACTCACAAGAGTTCCCTTCCTGGGGACTCTTATAGATTCTGTAGAAATGAAGATTTACCTGACAGAGGACAGGCTAACAAGACTTCAAAGTGCTTGCCGCACCCTTCATTCCATTCAACACCCGTCAGTGGCTCAATGCATGGAGGTAATCGGCTTAATGGTAGCGGCAATGGACATAGTACCCTTTGCACGCTTACACCTCAGACCACTGCAACTGTGCATGCTAAGTCAGTGGAATGGGGATTACTCAGACTTATCCCCTTCTCTGAATCTGGATCAAGAGACCAGAAATTCTCTTCTATGGTGGCTTTCTCGGCCACATCTGTCCAGGGGGATGCCATTCAGCAGACCAGACTGGACAATTGTAACAACAGACGCCAGCCTTCTAGGTTGGGGTGCCGTCTGGAATTCTCTGAAGGCTCAGGGACAATGGAGTCAGGAGGAGAGTCTCCTGCCAATAAACATTCTGGAATTGAGAGCAGTTCTCAATGCCCTCCTGGCTTGGCCCCAGTTGACAACTCGGGGGTTCATCAGGTTTCAGTCGGACAACATCACGACTGTAGCTTACATCAACCATCAGGGAGGGACAAGAAGCTCCCTAGCTATGATGGAAGTATCAAAGATAATTCTCTGGGCAGAGTCTCACTCTTGCCACCTGTCAGCAATCCACATCCCGGGAGTGGAGAACTGGGAGGCGGATTTCTTAAGTCGTCAGACTTTTCATCCGGGGGAGTGGGAACTTCATCCGGAGGTCTTTGCCCAAATACTGCGACGTTGGGGCAAACCAGAGATAGATCTCATGGCGTCTCGACAGAACGCCAAGCTTCCTCGTTACGGGTCCAGATCCAGGGATCCAGGAGCAGTCCTGATAGATGCTCTGACAGCACCTTGGGACTTCAGGATGGCTTACGTGTTTCCACCCTTCCCGTTGCTTCCTCGATTGATTGCCAGAATCAAACAAGAGAGAGCATCAGTGATTCTAATAGCACCTGCGTGGCCACGCAGGACTTGGTATGCAGACCTGGTGGACATGTCATCCTGTCCACCTTGGTCTCTACCTCTGAAACAGGACCTTCTGATACAGGGTCCCTTCAAACATCAAAATCTAACTTCTCTGAAGCTGACTGCTTGGAAATTGAACGCTTGATTTTATCAAGACGTGGGTTTTCTGAGTCAGTTAGAAAAAAAGATAAAAGAAGGCGCCAACATAGTGCGGTTACCAATGGGATGGAACACGCTTAGTAAATAATACCAGGTACTCACAGGATGAAAGACACTTGAGAAGTGTCACAGGTGCCTCCTGGACTCTCAGAGTTGTCCAGCTAACTCCCACTCCACTGTGGTGGTAAGGTTCCGCTTGTCTCTACCGATTAAGATGGCTCCGCTAGTGGTTGTGGCTCCCAGCCAGTATTCCAATAGGACTCTCTTGCGGTTTCCCCAAATCCAGCTATCCAGTTAAAATCCGTGCTCTCCGGTGAGAGGTGATACAGCAAGGATAAAAGTGGTTTGTGACGGTGGTAACAAACTACAATGTTGCCATTAAAAATATCAGAAAAGAAAGTTCGTGGCTGCAGTAATAAAATCAAAAAAGACTTTATTTACACAACGTTTCTCGGTCTGTACGTGACCGTTTCCTCAGGTGCATAAGTGTATAATAAAACACATAAAAACCACGAACTTATATCAGTAATACAGCGTCTCCAAATGCATACTGCGCATGTACGTGGGTGTGTCCCCATACTGGGAGTTCCATTGGCGTTAACTAACCAATGAGGTGCTTGTAATCACACACCTCCATAATTACGAGTGTATTGGGGAATTACTCAGTGTGGTTTTAACAAATAGCCCACACAGTTTTAAAAGCCACACCGGGCCATGGTAATCAATAAATCTGATGATCAGATAACGTACAGTTATTGATACCTTAATACAGGCTAGGAAACCTGTTACCAGAAAGATTTACCATAAGATATGGCGTAAATACCTATATTGGTGTGAATCCAAAGGTTACTCTTGGAGTAAGGTTAGGATTCCTAGGATATTGTCTTTTCTACAAGAAGGTTTAGAAAAGGGTTTATCTGCTAGTTCATTAAAGGGACAGATCTCAGCTCTGTCCATTCTGTTACACAAACGTCTGTCAGAAGTTCCTGACGTCCAGGCTTTTTGTCAGGCTTTGACCAGGATTAAGCCTGTGTTTAAAACTGTTGCTCCACCATGGAGTTTAAACCTTGTTCTTAATGTTTTACAGGGCGTTCCGTTTGAACCCCTTCATTCCATTGATATAAAGTTGTTATCTTGGAAAGTTCTATTTTTAATGGCTATTTCCTCGGCTCGAAGAGTCTCTGAATTATCAGCCTTACATTGTGATTCTCCTTATTTGATTTTTCATTCGGATAAGGTAGTCCTGCGTACTAAACCTGGGTTCTTACCTAAGGTAGTTACTAACAGGAATATCAATCAAGAGATTGTTGTTCCTTCTTTATGCCCAAATCCTTCTTCAAAGAAGGAACGTCTACTGCACAACCTGGATGTAGTCCGTGCTCTAAAATTTTACTTACAGGCAACTAAGGAATTTCGACAAACGTCTTCTCTGTTTGTCATTTACTCTGGGCAGAGGAGAGGTCAAAAAGCTTCCGCTACCTCTCTTTCTTTTTGGCTTCGTAGCATAATTCGTTTAGCTTATGAGACTGCTGGACAGCAGCCTCCTGAAAGAATTACAGCTCACTCTACTAGAGCTGTGGCTTCCACTTGGGCCTTCAAGAATGAGGCCTCTGTTGAACAGATTTGCAAGGCTGCAACTTGGTCTTCGCTTCATACTTTTTCCAAATTTTCCAAATTTGACACTTTTGCTTCATCGGAGGCTATTTTTGGGAGAAAGGTTCTTCAGGCAGTGGTTCCTTCTGTATAAAGAGCCTGCCTATCCCTCCCGTCATCCGTGTACTTTTGCTTTGGTATTGGTATCCCAGAAGTAATGATGACCCGTGGACTGATCACACTTAACAGAAGAAAACATAATTTATGCTTACCTGATAAATTCCTTTCTTCTGTAGTGTGATCAGTCCACGGCCCGCCCTGTTTTTAAGGCAGGTAAATATTTTTTTTTTTAATTTATACTCCAGTCACCACTTCACCCTTGGCTTTTCCTTTCTCGTTGGTCCTTGGTCGAATGACTGGGAGTGACGTAGAGGGGAGGAGCTATATGCAGCTCTGCTGGGTGAATCCTCTTGCACTTCCTGTTGGGGAGGAGTAATATCCCAGAAGTAATGATGACCCGTGGACTGATCACACTACAGAAGAAAGGAATTTATCAGGTAAGCATAAATTATGTTTTTTGTGTTAGCCACAAAATCAATCAGATCTTAAAGGGACATTCTAATGTAAAAAATAAAACACTGTATATTTAGCATTTTTAAGCAAATTTTATAATTTTACTGTGTGTTTAAACGTTGCACCTGAAGCAATTCACGTTTGACTCAATGTAAGAGTTAGAAATGCAGTGCTCCAATGAAATCAAACAAGATATGGTAAAGATAAAAGTGTCATTAAAATTCTTTATTTCATAAAATTAAGAGCCACAAAAATATTGTATAGACAATTAGCACATTTAGGCAAGAATCTCTGCTTGCTTTTCCCCAATATTCTGTATACATTGTTACCAATGCGCCAGAAGACTCTGGCAAATGAAATATACACCATATCATGCTTTTTGCTTCTAGTACTGTGTTTAAGCACATCAGGTGCAGCAAATCAAAAGAAAAAACATAATTTATGCTTACCTGATAAATTTATTTCTCTTGTAGTGTATCCAGTCCACGGATCATCCATTACTTATGGGATATTCTCCTTCCCAACAGGAAGTTGCAAGAGTTCACCCACAGCAGAGCTGCTATATAGCTCCTCCCCTAACTGCCATATCCAGCCATTCGACTGAAAACATGCAGAGAAAGGAAAAACCATAGGGTGCAGTGGTGACTGTAGTTTAAATGAAAAAAATTACCTGCCTTAAAATGACAGGGCGGGCCGTGGACTGGATACACTACAAGAGAAATAAATTTATCAGGTAAGCATAAATTATGTTTTCTCTTGTTAAGTGTATCCAGTCCACGGATCATCCATTACTTATGGGATACCAATACCAAAGCTAAAGTACACGGATGAAGGGAGGGACAAGGCAGGTACTTAAACGGAAGGTACCACTGCCTGAAAAAAATCCTTTCTCCCAAAAATAGCCTCCGAAGAAGCAAAGTATGAAGCGCAGACCAAGACGCCGTCTTGTAAATCTGTTCAACAGAAGCCTCATTTTAAAAAGGCCCAAGTGAAAGCCACAGCTCTAGTAGAATGAGCTGTAATCCCTTCAGGAGGCTGCTGTCCAGCAGTCTCATAAGCTAAACGAATTATGCTTTTAACCAAAAAGAAAGAGAGGTTGCTGAAGTCTTTTGACCTCTCCTCTGTCCAGAGTAGACAACAAACAAAGTAAATGTTTGATGAAAATCTGAAGTAGCTTGTAAGTAAAACTTTAAAGCACGAACCACCTCCAAATTGTGTAATAGACGTTCCATCTTTGAAGAAGGATTAGAATACAAGAATGGAACAACACTCTCTTGAGTGATATTCTTGTTGGATACCACCTTAGGTAAAAAACCCAGTTTTGATACGCTGGACTACCTTATCCGTACGGAGGACCAGATAAGGAGAATCACATTGTAAAGCAGATAACTCGGAGACTCTACAAGCCGAGGAAATATCTACCAAAAAGGAACTTTCCAAGATAAAAGTTTGATATCTATAGAATGAAAAGGTTCAAACGGAACTCCTTGAAGAACCTTAATAATTAGGTTTAAGCTCCATGGCGGAGCAACAGGTTTAGACACAGGCTTGGTTCTAACCAAAGCCTGACAAAATGCCTGAACGTCTGGAGTATCTGCCAGACGCTTGTGCAAAAGAATAGACAGAGTAGGAATCTGTCCTTTTAAGGAACTAGCTGACAACCCTTTTCTCAAAATCATCTTGGAGAAAAGATAGTATCCTGGGAATCCTGACTTTACTCCATGAGTAACCCTTGGATTCATATCAATAAGATATTTATGCTATATCTATGTTAAATTTTGCTAGTGACAGGCTTTCATGCCTGTATTAAGGTATCAATGACTGACTCGGAGAAGCCATGCTTTGATAACATCAAGCGTTCAGTCTCCAGGCAGTCCACCTCAGAGAAGTTTAATTTAGATGGTTGAAAGGACCCTGAGGTAGAGGGTCCTGTCTCAGAAGCAGAGACCATGATGGAAAGAATGACATGTCCACCAGATCTGCATACCAGGTCCTGCGTGGCCACGCAGGCGCTGTTAAAAACACCAAAGCACTCTCCTGCTTGATCTTGTGCAAAGACCTCCGGAGGGAATTCCCACTTCCCCGGGAGAAAAGTCTGACGACTTAGAAAATCCACCTCCCAGTTCTCAACACCTGGGATATGGAGAGTTGATAGACCAGAGAGAGTCTCTGTCCAGAGAATTATTTAAAGACTTCTAACATCGCTAGGGAACTTCTGTTCCCCCTTGATGGTTGATGTAAGCCACAGTCGTGATATTGTCCGACTGAATCTGATGTACCTCAGAGTTGCTAACTGAGGCCAAGCCTGAAGAGCATGGAATATCGCTCCCAGTTCCAGAATATTTATTAGAAGGAGGGTCTCCTCCTGAGTCCACTATCCCTGAGTCTTCAGGGAGTCCCAGACTGTATCCCAACCTAAAAGGTTGGCATCTGTTGTAACAACTGTCCCATCTGACCTGCGGAAGGTCATACCCTTGGACAGATGGACCCGAGATAGCCACCAGAGAAGAGAATCTCTGGCCTCTTGGTCCAGATTTAAGAAGGGGACAAATCTGTGTAATCCCTGTTCCATTGACTGAGCATGCATAGTTGCAGCGGTCTGAAATGTAGGCGTGCAAACGGTACTATGTCCCTTGCCGCTACCATTAGGCCGATTACATTCATGTGCCGAGCCACCGAAGGGCGCGGATGGAATGAAAAACACGGCAGTAATTTAGAAACTTTGACAACCTGGACTCCGTCAGGTAAATTTTCATTTCTGCAGAATCTATCAGAGTCCCTAGGAAGGAAACCCTTCAGATTGGGGATAGAGAACTCTTTCCTTGTTCACTTTCCACCCCTGCGATCTCAGAAATGCCAGTACTACATCCGTATGAGACTTTGGCAATTTGGATGTTCGACGCCTAAATAAGGGGCCAATTCTATGCCCCGCAGCCTAAGGACCGCCAAAGCGACCCCAGAACCTCCATAAAGATTCTTGGGGCTGTAGTTAACCCAAAGGAAAGAGCAACAAACTGGTAATGCCTGTCTAGAAAGGCAAACCTGAAAAACGATAGTGATCCTTATGCATTGTTATGTGAGGATAAGTATCCTTCAAATCCATTGTAGTCCTCTATTGACTCTCCTGGATCATAGTTAAGATGGTACGAATAGTTTCCATCTTAAATGATGGAATTCTAAGGAATTTGTTTAAGATCTTTAAATCCAAAATAGGTCTGAAGGTTCCCTCTCCTTGGGAACCACAAACAGATTTGAGAAAAACTCTGTCCCTGTTCCTGTCTTGGAACTGGATGGGTCTCGTACACAATGTAAGAATGCCTCTTTCTTTATCTGGCGTGCAGATAATTGTGAAAGGTAAAATCTCCCCTTTTTCGGAGGGGAAGCTTTGAAATCCAGAAGATATCTCTGGGATATAATTTCCAATGCCCAGGGATCCTGGGCATCTCTTGCCCACGCCTGGGCGAAAAAAGAAAGTCTGCCCCCTACAGGATCCGTTACCGGATAGGGGACCGTTCTTTCATGCTGTCTAAGAGGCAGCAGCAGGCTCCTTGGCCTGCTTATCTTTGTTCCAGGTCCGGTTGTCTCCAGACCGTCATGGACTGAGCAAAAGTACCCTCTTGATTTGCCTTAGAGGAAGTTGATGCCACACCTGCCTTGAAGTTTCGAAAGGCACGAAAATTAGACTTTTTTGGCCCTTGATTTGGACCTGTCCTGAGGAAGGGCATGACCTTTTCCTCCAGTGATATTAGCAATGATCTCCTTCAAACCAGGCCCTAATAGGGTCTGCCCCTTGAAGGGACGTTAAGTAGTTTATTTATTAAAGTCACGACAGCTGACCATGATATAAGCCATAGCGCTCTGCGCGCCAGTATAGTAAAAACAGAATTCTTAGCCGTTAGTTTAGTCAAATGAACAAAGGTATCAGAAACAAAGGAATTGGCTAGCTTAAGTGCTCTAAGCTTGACAAGTATATTCATCCAATGGAGTCGCTACCTGTAAAGCCTCATCCAGAGACTCCAACCAGAACGCCGCAGCAGCAGTGACAGGAGCAATGCATGCAAGGGCTGCAGGATAAAACCTTGTTGAATAAACATTTTCCTAAGGTAACCCTCTAATTTTTTTATCCATTGGATCTAAAAAAGCACAACTGTCCTCGACAGGGATAGTGGTACGCTTAGCTAGAGTAGAAACTCTTTTCTCCACCTTAGGGACTGTCTGCCATAAGTCCCGTGTGGTGGAATCTGTTAGAAACATTTTTCTAAAAATAGGAGGGGAAGAGAACGGCATACCTGGTCTATCCCATTCCTTATTAATAATTTCTGTAAACCTCTTTAGGTATTGGAAAAACATCAGTACACACCGGCACTGCATAGTATTTATTCAGTCTACACAATTTCTCTGGCACTGTGATTGTAACACAGTCATTCAGAGCTGCTAAAACCTCCCTGAGCAACAAGTGGAGGATCTCAAGCATAAACTTTAAATGTAGAAATATCGGAATCAGGTTAAATCATCTTCCCTGAGTCAAAAATATCACCCACAGACTGAAGCTCCCCTCAGCTTCTGCATATTGTGAGGCAGTATCAGACATGGTTCTTGACGCATCTGTATGCTCTGTATCTACCCCCAGAGCTATCTAGCTTTCCTTTAATTTCAGGTAGTCTGACTAATACCGCTGCCAGAGTATTATTCATAACTTTCGCCATGTCTTGTAAAATAAACGCTATGAGCGCCCTTGATGTACTTGGCGCCATTTGAGCGTGAGTCCCTGAAGCGGGAGTCGAAGAGTCTGACACGTGGGGAGAGTTAGTCGGCATAACTTTCCCCTTGACAGAATCCTCTGGTAAAATAAACGCTATGGGCGCCCTTGATGTACTTGGCGCCATTTGAGCGTGAGTCCCTGAAGCGGGAGTCAAAGGGTCTGACACGTGGGGAGAGTTAGTCGGCATAACTTCCCCCTCGACAGAATCCTCTGGTGATAATGTTTTTAAAGACAAAATTTGAAAAACAGTGAAAAAAGGCAGTAAATCAAACGAAATTTTTACAGTATATGTAATAATATAAAAAAAAACGACAGACGTTTTTTAACAGACACAACAAAACTGCCACAGCTGTGCTGTGGATTACCTTCCCTATAAACGATTTTGGAAGCCTTTTTAGCCCTTTAGAGATGTCCTGTAGTATTCATGGGACTGCTGAGGGAATCTGGATGATTCATTTTGCAATTTTAACTGCACAAAAAATCGCCAAAATAGGCCCCTCCCACTCATATTACAACAGTGGAAAGCCTGAGGAAACTGTTTCTAAGCAAAATTTAAGCCAGCCATGTGGAAAAAACTAGGCCCCAATAAGTTTTATCACCAAACATATATATAAAAAACGATTAAACATGCCAGCAAACGTTTTAAATTACACTTTTATAAGAGTATGTATCTCTATTAATAAGCCTGATACCAGTCGCTATCACTGCATTTAAGGCTTTACTTACATTACTCCGGTATCAGCAGTATTTTCTAGCAAATTCCATCCCTAGAAAAATATTAACTGCACATACCTTATTGCAGGAAAACCTGCACGCCATTCCCTCTCTGAAGTTACCTCACTCCTCAGAATATGTGAGAACAGCAATGGATCTTAGTTACTTCTGCTAAGATCATAGAAAACGCAGGCAGATTCTTCTTCTTTTGATTGAAGAAATAAACTAAGTATAAAACACCACACTCCTCTTACGACCTCCATCTATGTTGAGAGTTGCAAGAGAATGACGGGATATGGCAGTTAGGGGAGGAGCTATATAGCAGCTCTGCTGTGGGTGAACTCTTGCAACTTCCTGTTGGGAAGGAGAATATCCCATAAGTAATTGATGATCCGTGGACTGGATACACTTAACAAGAGAAAAACAAAGTATATCTGACAGCACTCGTGTGTTGGGAAAAAAAACAACTTCACAATAAGGATTGTCCTCTGCAACCAATCCCAAATAAATACAGATCCTAAAAGATAAGTATGCTATACAGCTATAAAATCATTAAAAAATGGCTTAATTAAATGTCCCTTTGTTAGTTCCGAAGGTGATCTGTACACCAACGCTCTCTGTCTCAGACTCTCGTCTCCACTCAATGCTGCTTCCGTGTTGAGCGGTCACATGGGTCTGATCCTCCTATGAAGTTCTTTCTGTTCCGTGTACGGTTCTAAACTCCTCCAATATATTCTCAGTTTGTCTTTGGTATTCCAACAGAGCACTCTGTTATAGATAAAGTCTCCCCATACAGCTCACATCTACGCGTTTCAGCCTAATGATGGCCTTTATCAAGATGCCGAAAGTGGCATTGAGTGGAGATGATAGTCTGATACACAGAGCGGTGGCGTACAGATCACCTAAAGACACCAGCACAGAACGGTGCAACCGCAGTTATGGTAGAGACCATCCTTTGTAGTAAGGTGTACCGACCGGGTGAACTGCCATCACAAACAAGGTTTCCATAAGTGTACTTCTAGCGTTATACCGTTTGAAAGTGGGTGGAGTCTGAAAATTATTTACCTTTGGGAAAGGGCTATAGCCCCAGCCCTTGGAACATTTCCTAAGTTGTTCACTATTTTATTTATTGTGACATTGAGGTTATAGATATCCTTTGATTAAGCCATTTTTCAATGATTTTTTTTAACATTTTTTTTTGTCTTTTGGAACCACCGGTGGTTGAACTATTTTATGTGTATTATTATTATTATTATTGTGTCGTTTTATGTGTTAGAACCAGTAAAGATTTTAACCATACTGTTGCTGTATAGCACACTTTTCTTTTAGGTGCAGCAAATCAAACCTATCTTCTGCTAGTAAGAACTAAAGATCACGAAACGGCTGTCCAGAAGTGGTTTTCATTTTGCTGCACCTACCACATAAAGGGATTTCTGCGGTTAAACACAGTACTGGAAGCAAATAGCATGAGATGCTGCATATTTAAATTGCATATCTTACCCAGAGTTATCTAATGCATTGGTAACAATGTACATAGAATACTTCTGGGAAAAAAGCAAGCAGGAATTGTTGCCTAGATGTGCTAATTGGCTATACAATCTTTTTATTTAATGTTAAAACCTAGGCTTTCCCTGGTCTGTTTCTTCTGTTTAGGCAATTAGGGAGAGAGAGAAAGCGGTCAATAAAAGAGACTGTGCAAACAAGGCTAACAGGTTTCACACACACCCAATATTTGCACAATCTTTTATATCTATCCCTAACTGTTCTCTGCATAAGAGAAAGGGGAAACCTAGGTTTCACCACCGCTCCGCTGTGTACACTACTTTATAAAACTGTGGAATTGAGATATTTAACAATTTTTGTTCCCCTAGAGTTCTAATTAGGGATGGGACTAGGCAGGGATATTTGCCCTGGCCATAGAGCTAAATTACAGGAAAAGGGGACAAAATAAATAAGGAGAATATATAGCAAAGTTTATTTACTATGCATAATTAATATAATAATACTTTTTTATATTACAAACAAAGTGTTTAATGCCACTTTAATAACGTTGTGGGGGGTTAAAATAAATATATTTCTTTCATAAAATGGTGATAATCCACGAGCCATTACATGTGGGATTAAAGTTCAGTCCTACAGGAGGCGGTAATACACCACACAAAACAGAGCTTTAATCCCTCCCACTTTCCAAGGACTCCTTTCAGTCATTTTTTTGCCCCTAGCAAGGAGGATGGTGAAACTTGAAGTGCTGAAAAAGGATTCTCAAACTGATGTGAGACCTGATATCCCCTCAGAGAACCGGGAATCGGACACAGGGGTGTAAAGGAGCACAACTGGCAGTGAGAGTAGGAGTTTGTCACTTGCCTACCACAGGTGTTGCTGGGACTGGTCCTGCAGCCTCCTCCTGTTGGTGCGTCTGAGTACTCCTTCCTTAGATCCTGTGTCGTTGAATACTACACAAGATGGGCTCTTCTACTAGTAGCAGCTTGGTAAGCATGGTAGAGTGAGTGCTGACAGGTAAGTTGGTACTTGCACTCACATAGCCAGCAGGCTATTAGCATGAACATGTACACATGATTCACATAGCCTGGGGACATAGTTACATACACCAGATTATACTACATACAGTTTTAGGGCACTTTGGGGCACCTTTACAAATTAACAGTACAATTGAGATACTATCTCTTTTAATGTATTTCTGGTATTTAGTACATAACAGTATTCTGTTCCTCATTCTCAGTAGGCTCTCAGATGCACACATTTTTATTTATTTAACCCTTTATTGACTCAAACTGCCACTTTTTTATATTAAGAATGAACTACTCTTTCCTTCCTAAAGTGGTTTCTTCTGAAAACATCAATTAGGAAATTTTAGTCCCATCTCTTTGTCCAGTGCCAAAAAACACTAAAGAGAGATCACTTCATAACTTGGATGTCGAATGGACCTTGAAATTTTATGATAAAGCCACTAACGAATTAATTCCTTGTTTATTCATTTCTCATGTCCCCCGCAAGGCACAGAAATCTACTGCAATCACTTTGGCAGCAATGCTTAAAGCTTGGATTTGCATTGCATACCTAGTAGCAGGGAAGTCTCCCCCTGAATGAATTACCGCTCATTCTACCAGAGTAGTCACCACTTCTTGGGCTTTTACAAATTAAGCTTCCATTGAATAGATGTGTAAGGCAGCTACTTGGTCATCTTTTCATACCTTTACCAAATTATACTATTTTCACACATTTACCTCTTCTGAGGCTGCATTTATTAAGAAAGTTGTGCAGGTCATAGTGCCTGTTTAGTACCTCTACCTACCTTAACTGTTTTCCCTTCCTATTTCATGGTGGTCTTTAGAATCCTACATGTGATGGCTCGTGGACTTTCACCATCTTATGAAAGAAAAAAAAATGTATACCTACCTTATAATTTCTTTTATGATGGTGAGAGTTCAGGAGACATGCCCAATTGGTGGCAGTACCAGTTTGCACTTCTTTTACCCTGCTTTTCCTTTCCTACTTTCTTATTTACTCTTTTCTCTTGGCGATATGTATCGCTAAAGAATCATTTTAAAGTGGAGGTATTAAAGCTCTGTTGTGTGGGGTGTTTTGCCTCCTCCTATAGGATTGGACTTTAATACCACATGTGATGGCTCGTGGACTCTCACCATCATGAAAGAAACAAATTTATCAGGTAAGCATACATTTTGTAATTAAACTCAAATCAACAATGGTATGGGATTGTTTGGCCTTATAAACAATAGGTTTCGCCTGTGGAAAAACAGGATTTTTTATTGTTCGCTAAATAGATAGATTCATAGTTTGAATCTCTTAATTTTGTAATTGTGTCACTTATATTTAGTTTTCTATAAATTGAACAGCAGGTTTTGCTAGAAAAATGAATCTGTTATGTAAAATATAAAATGCTGTTAGCAAAAAATAGTTACAGCACCTTTTAAAAATACTAGAAATAAATATGTATTTAAAGCATAGATTAGCCTGAGAATAATATGCAGATGTATTTAATAAAAATATTATTTTATGAAAGAAGTATAAAGTTTTAATTTAATTTCATGTTGCCATGTAACTAAATTAACTAAAAACGAGACGGTAATATAAATTATTTAATTATATGTAGTAACATTTTTATGTAATTTTTGTCTGAAAATGAAAAGTTTTTCTATTCTGGGAACTACTAGTGCACATGGCAGACTTTACAAGCCTAAACCTAAATCTTTCCCTAAATGGCCACAGCAGAGATGATAATATAAGAACTGCAAAACAATGTATCATTTGTTAACATAATGTCTCTTACAACCTTATGTCTAACACAACCAACCAATCAAAATAAACATTTGCAGACTTTTTTTTATTTTTGTGTATTTTTTTATTTTTATTTTACTCTTTCAGTTGTTCACATCTGATTATTGAGCACAGTGCAAGAAAACAGCCTAGTACATCCCCTCCTTTCTATGGCACAAGTAAAGCACGAGGTGCGTCATCGATTAGCAGTCCTGAGAGGATAGTGGAAGGTGGTTTTGTTTTGGGAGGTCCTGCTAAGGATAAGGAAGGTATGATTTGTCAATTATTATTCTGTTCTCTGTCTTTTATGTTTAATTTTGTAAAATGTATTTGCTATTTTTTTCTTTGTTATTTTTTTCTCCAACATTGGTGTGTCCGGTCCACGGCGTCATCCTTACTTGTGGGAATATCTCTTCCCCAACAGGAAATGGCAAAGAGTCCCAGCAAAGCTGGCCATATAGTCCCTCCTAGGCTCCGCCCACCCCATTCATTCTCTTTGCCGTTGCACAGGCAACATCTCCACGGAGATGGTTAAGAGTATGTGGTGTTTAGTTGTAGTTTTTTATTCTACTATCAAGAGTTTGTTATTTTAAAATAGTGCTGGTATGTACTATTTACTCTGAAACAGAAAAAGATGAAGAATTCTGTTTGTGAGAGGAAGATGATTTTAGCAGACAGTAACTAAAATCCTTTGCTGTTTCCACATAGGACTGTTGAGATGAAGTAACTTCAGTTGGGGGAAACAGTTAGCAGACTTTTCTGCTTAAGGTATGACTAGGCATATTTCTAACAAGACTGTGTAATGCTGGAAGGCTGTTATTTCCCCTTATGGGGACCGGTAAGCCATTTTCTTAGTCTCAAGCAGAATAAAGGGCTTAATATGGGCTATAAAACTGGTAGACACTTTTATGGGCAAAATCGATTGCTTTTTTTGGGCATTTTATACATGTTTATGCTGTAATTCACACTTATAAACTTGGGGAACGTTTTTTAACGTCAGGCACTATGTTAGACACCTTTTCCAGTCAGGAAGGGCCTTCCCAGTTGTAGGCTGAGCCTCATTTTCGCGCCATTACTGCACAGTTGTTTTTGAGAGCAAGACATGCAGATGCATGTGTGAGGATCTGAAAATAGTTGGAAAAGTTCCTAGAAGGCGTCATTTGGTATCGTATTCCCCTCTGGGCTTGGTAAAGTCGCAGCAAAGGCTGTAGCTGGGACTGTAGTGGGGTTAAATCTGTAACCGGCTCCGGTTTTGTTATTTTAAGGGTTAAAGCTCTGAAATTTGGTGTGCAATACTTTTAATATATATAAGGTAGAGGTGAGCGCCAATAGAAGGCTGAGGGTAGGGTGGGGAACGCTAAAATAGACTAAAATTAGCTGATAGAATGTAAAATTAAAAATTACAAATTTATTTATTCCATACAATAATTATAATAATAATAAAGAACAATATACACTGATAGTTGTTCATGGATCCATGTTACAAATGGTAGCAAATTACAGTGTTAGGTAAAATACAATACAATATAATAATAAAAACAATTGTAAATACTGATAAATTCAGTGGCTGATGATATAGCCTTTTATGCTGAGTATCTGTTAAATGATTAACACCTTGGTTGAGTCCAGTAAGTTGAGTCCATATACCTCTGGCCTTTATCAAGACTTGAGTCTTGATAAAGGCCAGAGGTATATGGCCGAAACGCGTCGACAGATCTGAGTAAGCATAATACTGATATATCTATTGTACAGATTGCATATATTAGAGTATTGTTTGTTTTCTTTTTTTCAGGATTTTTTCTTTTTGCATAATCTTATTTTTTCAAAACATTGCATCAATACTGAACCACTGATTGATTGATTTGCACTGACATCACCAACATCACTTCGGATTTCGAAATTGACACTATTTTTTTATCCTATTTTATCCTTTTTCACCTTTTTTCATTTTTTTATAACATTTTTTTTGAGGGATTTCATCATTTTTTATCATCATTTTTTCATCACATAGAGTGAACACACATTTTTTCTACCACTTTTTTCTAAATTGTTGTATTGGACACTGATCACACCCAAATCTTGCTACTTTTTTCTCCTGCACAATATTGGATTACAATTAACCCTACACTATCTACCAGGAGCATCTTACACTTACTGGACTCAACCAAGGTGTTAATCATTTAACAGATACTCAGCATAAAAGGCTATATCATCAGCCACTGAATTTATCAGTATTTACAATTGTTTTTATTATTATATTGTATTGTATTGTATTTTACCTAACACTGTAATTTGCTACCATTTGTAACATGGATCCATGAACAACTATCAGTGTATATTGTTCTTTTTTATTATTATAATTATTGTATGGAATAAATAAATTTGTAATTTTTAATTTTACATTCTATCAGCTAATTTTAGTCTATTTTAGCGTTCCCCACCCTACCCTCAGCCTTCTATTGGCGCTCACCTCTACCTTATATATATCTTTTACACATTGGGCACGCTAGGGTACCCATTGAGGAGAGCTAGAGGCATCCCCCACCCCCCTTCCCCACCTGTTCTTTGCGCAGGATATACACCACCTTTATTCAAAGTGCAATACTTTTAATGCTTTAAGACACTGTGGTGACATTTTGGTAAATTTTGAACAATTCCTTCATATTTTTTCACATATTCAGTAATAAAGTGTGCTCTGTTTAAAATTTAAAGAGACAGTAACGGTTTTGTTTTAAAACGGTTTTTGTGCTTTATTGACAAGTTTAAGCCTGTTTAACATGTCTGTGCCTTCAGAGAAGCTATGTTCTATATGTATGAAAGTCAATGTGTCTCCCCCTTCAAAATTGTGTGATAATTGTGCCATAGCGTCCAAACAAAGTAAGGACAGTACTGTCACAGATAATGAAGTTGCCCAAGATGATTCATCAGATGAAGGGAGTAGACATGGTTCTACATCATCTCCTTCTGTGTCTACACCAGTTTTGCCCACGCAGGAGGCCCCTAGTACTTCTAGCGCGCCAATGCTTATTACTATGCAACAATTGACGGCTGTAATGAATAACTCCATAGCAAATATTTTATCCAAAATGCCTGCATATCAGAGAAAGCGCGATTGCTCTGTTTTAAACACTGAAGAGCAGGAGGGCGCTGATGATAATTGCTCTGTCATACCCTCACACCAATCTGAAGGGGCCATGAGGGAGGTTTTGTCAGATGGTGAAATTTCAGATTCAGGAAAAATTTCTCAACAGGCTGAACCTGATGTTGTGACATTTAAATTTAAATTAGAACATCTCCGCGCACTGCTTAAAGAGGTGTTATCTACTCTGGATGATTGTGACAACCTGGTCATTCCAGAAAAATTATGCAAGATGGACAAGTTCCTAGAGGTTCCGGTGCACCCCAACGCTTTTCCTATACCCAAGCGGGTGGCGGACATAGTGAATAAGGAGTGGGAGAAGCCCGGCATACCTTTTGTTCCCCCTCCTATATTTAAGAAATTATTTCCTATGGTCGACCCCAGAAAAGACTTATGGCAGACAGTCCCTAAGGTCGAGGCGGCAGTTTCTACTCTAAACAAGCGCACTACTATTCCTATCGAGGATAATTGTGCTTTCAAAGATCCTATGGATAAAAAATTGGAGGGTTTGCTTAAAAAGATTTTTGTACAGCAAAGTTACCTTCTTCAACCCATTTCGTGCATTGTTCCTGTCACTACAGCAGCGTGGTTCTGGTTCGAGGAACTAGAAAAGTCGCTCAGTAGAGAGACTCCATGTGAGGAGGTTATGGACAGAGTTCACGCACTTAAGTTGGCTAACTCTTTTATTTAAGATGCCGCTTTGCAATTAGCTAGATTAGCGGCGAAAAATTCAGGGTTTGCAATTGTGGCGCGCAGAGCGCTTTGGCTAAAGTCTTGGTCAGCGGATGTATCATCCAAGACAAAATTGCTTAATATCCCCTTCAAGGGTAAAACTCTCTTTGGGCCAGAATTGAAAGAGATTATCTCAGACATCACTGGGGGAAAGGGCCACGCCCTTCCACAAGATAGACCTTTCAAAGCCAAGAATAAGTCTAATTTTCTCTAATTCTGCATCCTCTAAGCAAGAGGGTAATACCTCACAGTCCAAACCAGCCTGGAAACCGATGCAAGGCTGGAACAAGGGTAAGCAGGCCAAGAAGCCTGCCGCTGCTAACAAAACAGCATGAAGGAGTAGCCCCCGATCCGGGACCGGATCTAGTGGGGGGCAGACTCTCTCTCTTTGCTCAGGCTTGGGCAAGAGATGTTCAGGATCCCTGGACGCTAGAAATAGTTTCTCAGGGTTATTTTCTGGAATTCAAAGAACTACCCCCAAGGGGAAGGTTTCACATGTCTCACTTATCCTCAAACCAAATAAAGAGACAGGCGTTCTTACATTGTGTTAAAGATGGGGGTGATACACCCAGTTCCAATGACGGAACAAGGAATGGGATTTTACTCAAATCTGTTCGTAGTTCCCAAAAAAGAGGGAACCTTCAGACCAATTCTGGATTTAAAGATCCTAAACAAATTTCTCAGGGTGCCATCGTTCAAAATGGAAACCATTCGAACGATTCTACCTACAATCCAGGAAGGTCAATTTATGACTACCGTGGATCTAAAGGATGCGTACCTACATATTCCTATCCACAAAGAACATCATCAGTTCCTAAGGTTCGCCTTTCTGGACAAACATTACCAGTTTGTGGCCCTCCCATTCGGGTTAGCCACTGCTCCAAGGATTTTCACAATGGTACTCGGATCCCTTCTAGCGGTTCTAAGACCGAGAGGCATTGCAGTAGTACCATACTTGGACGACATTCTAATACAAGCGTCGTCCCTTTCAAAAGCAAAGGCTCATACAGACATCGTTCTGGCCTTTCTCAGATCTCACGGATGGAAGGTGAACATAGAAAAAAGTTCTCTGTCTCCGTCGACAAGAGTTCTCTTCTTGGGAACAATAATAGATTCCTTAGAAATGAGGATTTTTCTGACAGATGTCAGAAAGTCAAAACTCCTAAGCGCTTGTCAAGTTCTTCATTCTGTTCCACGTCCTTCCATAGCTCAGTGCATGGAAGTAGTAGGGTTGATGGTTGCAGCAATGGACATAGTTCCTTTTGCGCGAATTCATCTAAGACCATTACAACTGTGCATGCTGAAACAGTGGAATGGGGACTATACAGACTTGTCTCCAGTGATTCAAGTAGATCAGAAGACCAGAGATTCACTCCGTTGGTGGCTAACCCTGGACCACCTATCCCAGGGAATGAGCTTCCGCAGACCAGAGTGGGTCATCGTCACGACCGACGCCAGTCTAGTGGGCTGGGGCGCGGTCTGCGAATCCCTGAAAGCTCAGGGACTATGGTCTCGGGAGGAGTCTCTTCTCCCAATAAACATTCTGGAACTAAGAGCGATATTCAATGCTCTCAGGGCTTGGCCTCAGCTTGCAAAGGCCAGATTCATAAGATTCCAATCAGACAACATGACGACTGTTGCGTATATCAATCATCAGGGGGGAACAAGGAGTTCCCTGGCGATGAAAGAAGTGACCAAAATAATACAATGGGCGGAGGATCACTCCTGCCACCTATCTGCGATCCACATCCCAGGTGTAGTAAACTGGGAAGCGGATTATCTGAGTCGTCAGACATTCCATCCGGGGGAGTGGGAACTCCACCCGGAGATCTTTGCCCAGTTGACTCAATTATGGGCCATTCCAGACATGGATCTGATGGCGTCTCGTCAGAACTTCAAGGTTCCTTGCTACGGGTCCAGATCCAGAGATCCCAAGGTGACTCTAGTGGATGCACTAGTAGCGCCTTGGACCTTCAACCTAGCTTATGTGTTTCCACCGTTTCCTCTCATTCCCAGGCTGGTAGCCAGGATCAAACAGGAGAGGGCCTCGGTGATCTTGATAGCTCCTGCGTGGCCACGCAGGACTTGGTATGCAGACCTGGTGAATATGTCATCGGTTCCACCATGGAAGCTACCTTTGAGACAGGACCTTCTTGTTCAGGGTCCATTCGAACATCCAAATCTGGTCTCCCTCCAGCTGACGGCTTGAAGATTTGACGCTTGATTCTATCAAAGCGTGGGTTTTCAGATTCTGTGATAGATACTCTGGTTCAGGCCAGAAAACCGGTAACTAGAAAGATTTACCATAAAATATGGAAAAGATATGTCTGCTGGTGTGAATCCAAGGGATTCCCATGGAATAAGATAAAAATTCCTAAGATTCTTTCCTTTCTGCAAGAAGGTTTGGATAAAGGATTATCTGTGAGTTCTCTGAAGGGACAGATTTCTGCTTTATCTGTCTTACTACACAAACGACTGGCAGCTGTGCCAGATGTTCAAGCATTTGTTCAGGCTTTGGTTGGGATCAAGCCTGTTTACAGACCTTTGACTCCTCCCTGGAGTTTAAATCTAGTTCTTTCAGTTCTTCAAGGGGTTCCGTTTGAACCTTTGCATTCCATAGATATTAAGTTGTTGTCTTGGAAAGTTTTTTGTTTTTGGTTGCTATTTCTTCTGCTGGAAGAGTTTCTGAGTTGTCTGCTCTGCAGTGTACTCCGCCCTATCTGGTGTTCCATTCAGATGGGGTTGTTTTGCGTACTAGGCCTGGTTTTCTACCAAAGGTTGTTTCCAACAGGGACGTTAATCAGGAGATAGTTGTACCTTCTTTGTGTCCGAGTCCAGTTGCAAAGAAGGAGCGTTTGCTACACAATTTAGATGTAGTTCGTGCTCTAGAATTCTGCTTAGAAGCTACAGAAGAGTTCAGACGGACTTCTTCTCTGTTTGTCGTCTATTCTGGTAAAGGGAGAGGTCAAGAGGCAACTTCTACCTCTCTTTCCTTTTGGCTTAAAAGCATCATCCGATTGGCTTATGAGACTGCCGGACGGCAGCCTCCTGAAGGAATCACAGCTCACTCCACTAGGGCTGTGGCTTCCACATGGGCCTTCAAGAACGAGGCTTCTGTTGATCAGATATGTAAGTGAGCGACTTGGTCTTCACTGCACACTTTTGCCAAATTTTACAAATTTGATACTTTTTGCTTCTTCGGAGGCTATTTTTGGGGGAAAGGTTTTGCAAGCCGTGGTGCCTTCCGTTTAGGTAACCTGATTTGCTCCCTCCCTTCATCCGTGTCCTAAAGCTTTGGTATTGGTTCCCACAAGTAAGGATGACGCCGTGGACCGGACACACCAATGTTGGAGAAAACAGAACTTATGCTTACCTGATAAATTACTTTCTCCAACGGTGTGTCCGGTCCACGGCCCGCCCTGGTTTTTTTAATCAGGTCTGATGAATTATTTTCTCTAACTACAGTCACCACGGTACCCTATGGTTTCTCCTATTTTTTCCTCCTGTCCGTCGGTCGAATGACTGGGGTGGGCGGAGCCTAGGAGGGACTATATGGCCAGCTTTGCTGGGACTCTTTGCCATTTCCTGTTGGGGAAGAGATATTCCCACAAGTAAGGATGACGCCGTGGACCGGACACACCGTTGGAGAAAGTAATTTATCAGGTAAGCATAAATTCTGTTTTTTCTTCTCACTGCTTTGTGAATTTTAAAGCAGTTGTTCTGTTAAATAATAAGACACATTTGTATCCACTAAACTGTATGGGAAGTCTAGTAAATATTGTCTATTGAGTAAAAGTAACAGATTTCTTTTATCATGGAGAAATGTTTGGTGTTTTGCAAATGTAATTAACTGTATAATCCCTGAAGTGTAGTGTTGAGCCCTAGTGATTATTTCATAATGATGAATGTAGATAAAATGCTGAGTGCTTAGTTGCTCTGATTTTTGTTTGAGTTGTTTGAGTTCCAAATGTGCTGAGTAAATTGTTTCTATCTTTCGGTTTTCTTACTATTTACAAGCAGGTTTTTTTTTTTTTTTTTGTTCCTTGTCTTTCTTTTCTTTACAAAACTTCATTACCATGATCATATGTAGGTTTTCATTTGTCATTCTAAGACACTACACATACACACACACACACACACACACACAAACAGATGTGCGCACACACACACACCCAGACAGAAACACACAGACACTCACAGATACACTCACTGACACATACATACACACAGACACACAGATGCAGACACACACTCAATTTGGTGTTTGTGTTGTTTTGTTTTTAAACTTTATTGAGCTTAATGTTTTGATCACTTTCTGACTTCATTGTTTCATCTATCCTTTCCATGTCTTTTCCTATGTGGATATAGAATTGCAACTGACTTCCAAGCAGAAAGCAACAGCAAGAAATTCAGGGAAAGGTATTCAAAATGCAATGCAATAGAAACATAAAGCCATAATATGTAGTAGCTGGTGTGTTTTCCTTTAGAATTCTATTCTCTTCACTTTGTTATGATATATATAGTAGTCTGCCTTGGATTAGGTATTTTATAATGATGTGTGTATTTACATATACATTTGAGCTCCTTAAAGGGACAGTCTACACCAGAATTGTTATTGTTTTAAAAGATAGATAATCCCTTTTTTACCCATTCCCCAGTTTTGCATAACCAACACAGTTATAGTTATATATTTTTTACCTCTGTGATTATCTTGTATCTAAGCCTCTGCAAACTGCCCCTTTATTTCAGTTCTTTTGACAGACTTGCAGTTTAGCCAATCAGTGATAGCTCCCAGGTAACTTCACGTGCATGAGCACAATGTTATCTATATGAAAAACATGAACTAACACCCTCTAGTGGTGAAAAACCTGTTAAAATGCATTTTTAAGAGGCGGCCTTCAAGGTCTAAGAAATTAGCATATGAACCTCCTAGGTTAAGCTTTCAACTAAGAATACCAAGAAAACAAAGCAAAATTGGTGATAAAAGTAAATTGGAAAATTGTTTAATATTGCATGCCCTATCTGAATCATGAAAGTTTGTTTTGGACTAGACTGTCCCTTTAATACTAGTACTTTACACCAATTTTTGTCCCTCACTTCCTCCAACATGGTGTCAGTAAATTCAGAGAGAGCAGGTACCTTAATATGCTTCCAATTAAGTGTCATAAATCCTAAAATTACACACAAATAGATATATACTAGCATTTTTTTCCTCTGGAGCCGTTTCCACCCCAGGGTACAAATTTGAATACTAATAGAAATATAAGGCATTATACTAATTTTATCACTGAAGGGAAAGGAAAGTCAAAATTAAACTTACATGATTCAGATAGAGCACGTCATAGGAGACTTTTAAATTCACTTTTATTTTCAAATATGCTTTGTTCTCTTGGTATCCCTTATTGAAAAAGAATAAGCACATATCCTACGTTAGTGGGAGCATTGGCTAACTATCTTGATTCAGCTGGCTGCCAGTAATGCAATGCTGTTCCTTCAGAAAAGGATAACAAGACAATGAAGCAAATGTGACAATAGATGAAAAGTTGTTTAAAATGATATGTTCTTTCCAAATCGTGAAACACATTCTGATGTTTCGTGTCTTTAGATGGGACATTGTAGTTGTACCAATTTTTTCAATGTCCCCTATAAAAAAAGGTTATTCCAAAATGAATATGAATATATATATATATATATATATATATTTTCTCCAACATTGGTGTGTCCGGTCCACGGCGTCATCCTTACTTGTGGGATATTCTCTTCCCCAACAGGAAATGGCAAAGAGTCCCAGCAAAGCTGGTCACATGATCCCTCCTAGGCTCCGCCCACCCCAGTCATTCTCTTTGCCGTTGCACAGGCAACATCTCCACGGAGATGGTTAAGAGTTTTTTGGTGTTTAAATGTAGTTTTATTCTTCTATCAAGTGTTTGTTATTTTAAAATAGTGCTGGTATGTACTATTTACTCTGAAACAGAAAAGGATGAAGATTTCTGTTTGTAAGAGGAAGATGATTTTAGCAGACAGTAACTAAAATCGATTGCTGTTTCCACACAGGGCTGTTGAGATGAAGTAACTTCAGTTGGGGGAAACAGTTAGCAGTCTTTTCTGCTTAAGGTATGACTAGCCATATTTCTAACAAGACTGTGTAATGCTGGAAGGCTGTCATTTCCCCTCATGGGGACCGGTAAGCCATTTTCTTAGTTAAACATAAAAGAATAAAGGGCTTCAAAAAGGGCTTAAAAACTGGTAGACATTTTCTTCTGTTAAGTGTGATCAGTCCACGGGTCATCATTACTTCTGGGATATTAACTCCTCCCCAACAGGAAGTGCAAGAGGATTCACCCAGCAGAGCTGCATATAGCTCCTCCCCTCTACGTCACTCCCAGTCATTCTCTTGCACCCAACGACTAGATAGGAGGTGTGAGAGGGCTATGGTGATTATACTTAGTTTTATATCTTCAATCAAAAGTTTGTTATTTTAAAATAGCACCGGAGTGTGTTATTACCTCTCTGGCAGAGTTTGAAGAAGAATCTACCAGAGTTTTTGCTATGATTTTAGCCGGAGTAGTTAAGATCATATTGCTGTTTCTCGGCCATCTGAGGAGAGGTAAACTTCAGATCAGGGGACAGCGGGCAGATGAATCTGCATAGAGGTATGTAGCAGCTTTTATTTTCTGACAATGGAATTGATGAGAAAATCCTGCCATACCGATATAATGTCATGTATGTATACTTTACACTTCAGTATTCTGGGGAATGGTACTTCACTAGAATTACACTGTAAGAAGTACATTAAGCTGTTTAATAACTAGAAATTATGTTTAACGTTTTTGCTGGAATGTAAAATCGTTTTCATTTGCTGAGGTACTGAGTGAATAAATGTTTGGGCACCATTTTTCCACTTGGCAGTTGCTTAATCTTTTTCTGACAGTTTCTGTTCTCTCTCACTGCTGTGTGTGAGGGGGAAGGGCCGTTTTTTGGCGCCTTTTCTATGCATCAGTTATTTCAGTCAGCAGCTCATTGTATTTCCTGCATGATCCGGTTCATCTCTACAGAACTCAGGGGTCTTCAAACTTATTTTGAGGGAGGTAATTTCTCTCAGCAGAGCTGTGAGAATTATAGTTGACTGTGATAAAAAACGTTTATTCTGTAATTGTTTCCTGCTTTCAGAATTTGTTATCTTTGCTATTGGGATTAAACCTTTGCTAAAGTTGTGTTGTTTACAAGGATTGAGGCTATAACTGTTTCAATTTATTAATTTTCAACTGTCATAGATTTTCTGTGCTTCTTAAAGGCACAGTACGTTTTTAATATTATTCTAATTGAATTGTATTCTAAGTTGCAAGTTTATTTGCTAGTGTGTTAAACATGTCTGATTCAGAGGAAGATACCTGTGTCATTTGTTGCAATGCCAAAGTGGAGCCCAATAGAAATTTATGTACTAACTGTATTGATGCTACTTTAAATAAAAGTCAATCTGTACAAATTGAACAAATTTCACCAAACAACGAGGGGAGAGTTATGCCGACTAACTCGCCTCACGTGCCAGTACCTGCATCTCCCGCTCGGGAGGTGCGTGATATTGTAGCGCCGAGTACATCTGGCCGGCCATTACAAATCACATTACAGGATATGGCTTCTGTTATGACTGAAGTTTTGGCTAAATTACCAGAACTAAGAGGTAAGCGTGATCACTCTGGGGTGAGAACAGAGTGCGCTGATAATATTAGGGCCATGTCAGATACTGCGTCACAGGTTGCAGAACATGAGGACGGAGAACTTCATTCTGTGGGTGACGGTTCTGATCCAAACAGACTGGATTCAGATATTTCAAATTTTAAATTTAAACTGGAAAACCTCCGTGTATTACTAGGGGAGGTGTTAGCGGCTCTGAATGATTGTAACACAGTTGCAATACCAGAGAAAATGTGTAGGTTGGATAAATATTTTGCGGTACCGACGAGTACTGAGGTTTTTCCTATACCTAAGAGAATTACTGAAATTGTTTCTAAGGAGTGGGATAGACCCGGTGTGCCGTTCTCACCCCCTCCGATATTTAGAAAAATGTTTCCAATAGACGCCACCACACGGGACTTATGGCAAGCGGTCCCTAAGGTAGAGGGAGCAGTTTCTACTTTAGCTAAGCGTACCACTATCCCGGTGGAGGATAGCTGTGCTTTTTCAGATCCAATGGATAAAAAATTAGAGGGTTACCTTAAGAAAATGTTTGTTCAACAAGGTTTTATATTGCAACCCCTTGCATGCATTGCGCCGATCACGGCTGCAGCGGCGTTCTGGATTGAGTCTCTGGAAGAGAACATTAGTTCAGCTACTCTGGACGACATTACGGACAGGCTTAGAGTCCTTAAACTAGCTAATTCATTCATTTCGGAGGCCGTAGTACATCTAACTAAACTTACGGCGAAGAATTCAGGATTCGCCATTCAGGCACGCAGGGCGCTGTGGCTAAAATCCTGGTCAGCTGATGTTACTTCTAAGTCTAAATTGCTTAATATACCTTTCAAAGGGCAGACCTTATTCGGGCCCGGGTTGAAAGAGATTATCGCTGACATTACAGGAGGTAAAGGCCATGCCCTTCCTCAGGACAAAGCCAAAACTAAGACTAGACAGTCTAATTTTCGTTCCTTTCGTAATTTCAAAGCAGGAGCAGCATCAACTTCCTCTGCACCAAAACAGGAAGGAGCTGTTGCTCGCTACAGACAAGGCTGGAAACCTAACCAGTCCTGGAACAAGGGCAAGCAGACCAGGAAACCTACTGCTGCCCCTAAAACGGCATGAATTGAGGGCCCCCGATCCGGGATCGGATCTAGTGGGGGGCAGGCTTTCTCTCTTCGCCCAGGCTTGGGCAAGAGATGTCCAGGATCCCTGGGCGCTAGAAATAATATCTCAGGGATACCTTCTGGACTTCAAATACTCTCCTCCAAGAGAGAGATTTCATCTGTCAAGGTTGTCAACAATCCAGACAAAGAAAGAGGCGTTTCTACGCTGCGTACAAGAGCTCTTGTTAATGGGAGTAATCCACCCAGTTCCACGATCGGAACAGGGACAGGGGTTTTACTCAAATCTGTTTGTGGTTCCCAAAAAAGAGGGAACTTTCAGACCAATCCTGGACTTAAAAATCCTAAACAAGTTCCTAAGAGTTCCATCGTTCAAGATGGAGACTATTCGGACAATTTTACCTATGATCCAAGAGGGTCAGTACATGACCACTGTAGATTTAAAAGATGCTTACCTTCACATACCGATTCACAAAGATCATTACCGGTACCTAAGGTTTGCCTTCCTAGACAGGCTCAGGGACAATGGAGTCAGGAGGAGAGTCTCCTGCAAATAAACATTCTGGAATTGAGAGCAGTTCTCAATGCCCTCCTGGCTTGGCCCCAGTTGACAACGCGGAGTTTCATCAGGTTTCAGTCGGACAACATCACGACTGTAGCTTACATCAACCATCAGGGAGGGACGCGAAGCTCCCTAGCTATGATGGAAGTATCAAAGATAATTCGCTGGGCAGAGTCTCACTCTTGCCACCTGTCAGCAATCCACATCCCGGGAGTGGAGAACTGGGAGGCGGATTTCTTAAGTCGTCAGACTTTTCATCCGGGGGAGTGGGAACTTCATCCGGAGGTCTTTGCCCAAATACTTCGACGTTGGGGCAAACCAGAGATAGATCTCATGGCGTCTCGACAGAACGCCAAGCTTCCTCGTTATGGGTCCAGATCCAGGGATCCAGAAGCAGTCCTGATAGATGCCCTGACAGCACCTTGGGACTTCAGGATGGCTTACGTGTTTCCACCCTTCCCGATGCTTCCTCGATTGATTGCCAGAATCAAACAAGAGAGAGCATCAGTGATTCTAATAGCACCTGCGTGGCCACGCAGGACTTGGTATGCAGATCTGGTGGACATGTCATCCTGTCCACCTTGGTCTCTACCTCTGAAACAGGACCTTCTGATACAGGGTCCCTTCAAACATCAAAGTCTAACTTCTCTGAAGCTGACTGCTTGGAAATTGAACGCTTGATTTTATCAAGACGTGGGTTTTCTGAGTCAGTTATTGATACCTTAATACAGGCTAGGAAACCTGTTACCAGAAAGATTTACCATAAGATATGGCGTAAATACCTATGTTGGTGTGAATCCAAAGGTTACTCTTGGAGTAAGGTTAGGATTCCTAGGATATTGTCTTTTCTACAAGAAGGTTTAGATAAGGGTTTATCCGCTAGTTCATTAAAGGGACAGATCTCAGCTCTGTCCATTCTGTTACACAAACGTCTGTCAGAAGTTCCTGACGTCCAGGCTTTTTGTCAGGCTTTGGCCAGGATTAAGCCTGTGTTTAAAACGGTTGCTCCACCATGGAGTTTAAACCTTGTTCTTAATGTTTTACAGGGCGTTCCGTTTGAACCCCTTCATTCCATTGATATAAAGTTGTTATCTTGGAAAGTTCTATTTTTAATGGCTATTTCCTCGGCTCGAAGAGTCTCTGAGTTATCAGCCTTACATTGTGATTCTCCTTATTTGATTTTTCATTCGGATAAGGTAGTTCTGCGTACTAAACCTGGGTTCTTACCTAAGGTAGTTACTAACAGGAATATCAATCAAGAGATTGTTGTTCCTTCTTTATGCCCAAATCCTTCTTCGAAGAAGGAACGTCTACTGCACAACCTGGATGTAGTCCGTGCTCTAAAATTTTACTTACAGGCAACTAAGGAATTTCGACAAACGTCTTCTCTGTTTGTCGTTTACTCTGGGCAGAGGAGAGGTCAAAAAGCTTCTGCTACCTCTCTTTCTTTTTGGCTTCGTAGCATAATTCGTTTAGCTTATGAGACTGCTGGACAGCAGCCTCCTGAAAGGATTACAGCTCATTCCACTAGAGCTGTGGCTTCTACTTGGGCCTTTAAGAATGAGGCCTCTGTTGAACAGATTTGCAAGGCTGCAACTTGGTCTTCGCTTCATACTTTTTCCAAATTTTACAAATTTGACACTTTTGCTTCATCGGAGGCTATTTTTGGGAGAAAGGTTCTTCAGGCAGTGGTTCCTTCTGTATAAAGAGCCTGCCTATCCCTCCCGTCATCCGTGTACTTTTGCTTTGGTATTGGTATCCCAGAAGTAATGATGACCCGTGGACTGATCACACTTAACAGAAGAAAACATAATTTATGCTTACCTGATAAATTCCTTTCTTCTGTAGTGTGATCAGTCCACGGCCCGCCCTGTTTTAAGGCAGGTAAATATTTTTTAATTTATACTCCAGTCACCACTTCACCCTTGGCTTTTCCTTTCTCGTTGGTCCTTGGTCGAATGACTGGGAGTGACGTAGAGGGGAGGAGCTATATGCAGCTCTGCTGGGTGAATCCTCTTGCACTTCCTGTTGGGGAGGAGTTAATATCCCAGAAGTAATGATGACCCGTGGACTGATCACACTACAGAAGAAAGGAATTTATCAGGTAAGCATAAATTATGTTTTTCTGGGCTAAAACAATTGCTTTACTAGGCATATTATGCAGATTCTAACTAATTATTGGTATTATAATCTTGGGGAATGTTTAGAAAAACGGCAGGCACTGTGTTGGACACCTTTTTCAGATGGGGGCCTTTCTAGTTATAGACAGAGCCTCATTCTGGGACTGTATAGGGGTTAAATGTAAAAACGGCTCCGGTTCCGTTAATTTAAGGGTTAAAGCTCTGAAATTTGGTGTGCAATACTTTTAATGCTTTAAGACACTGTGGTGAAATTTTGGTGAATTTTGAACAATTCCTTCATACTTTTTCACATATTCAGTAATAAAGTGTTTTCAGTTTGAAATTTAAAGTGACAGTAACGGTTTTATTTTAAAACGTTTTTTGTGCTTTGTTGACAAGTTTAAGCCTGTTTAACATGTCTGTACCATCAGATAAGCTATGTTCTATATGTATGAAAGCCAATGTGTCTCCCCATTTAAATTTATGTGATAATTGTGCCATAGTGTCCAAACAAAGTAAGGACAGTAATGCAACAGATAATGATATTGCCCAAGATGATTCCTCAAATGAGGGGAGTAAACATGATACTACATCATCCCCTACTGTGTCTACACCAGTTATGCCCACACAGGAGGCCCCTAGTACATCTAGTGCGCCAATACTTATTACCATGCAACAATTAACGGCTGTAATGGATAACTCCATAGCAAATCTTTTATCCAAAATGCCTACTTATCAGAGAAAGCGCGATTGCTCTGCTTTAAACACTGAAGAGCAAGAGGACGCTGATGATAACTGTTCTGACATACCCTCACACCAATCTCAAGAGGCCATGAGGGAGGTTTTGTCTGATGGAGAAATTTCAGATTCAGGAAAAATTTCTCATCAAGCTGAACCTGATGTTGTGACATTTAAATTTAAATTAGAACATCTCCGCGCACTGCTTAAGGAGGTGTTATCTACTCTGGATGATTGTGACAATTTGGTCATTCCAGAGAAATTATGTAAGATGGACAAGTTCCTAGAGGTTCCGGTGCCCCCCGACGCTTTTCCTATACCCAAGCGGGTGGCGGACATAGTAAATAAAGAGTGGGAAAGGCCCGGCATACCTTTTGTTCCCCCCCCTATATTTAAGAAATTATTTCCTATAGTCGACCCCAGAAAGGACTTATGGCAGACAGTCCCCAAGGTCGAGGGGGCGGTTTCTACTCTAAACAAACGCACTACTATTCCTATCGAAGATAGTTGTGCTTTCAAAGATCCTATGGATAAGAAATTAGAGGGTTTGCTTAAAAAGATTTTTGTACAGCAAGGTTACCTTCTACAACCAATTTCATGCATTGTTCCTGTCACTACGGCAGCGTGTTTCTGGTCGAGGAACTAGAAAAATCACTCAGTAAAGAATCTTCGTATGAGGAGGTTATGGACAGAGTTCAAGCACTTAAATTGGCTAACTCTTTTGTTTTAGATGCCGCTTTGCAATTAGCTAGATTAGCGGCGAAAAATTCAGGGTTTGCTGTCGTGGCGCGCAGAGTGCTTTGGCTAAAGTCTTGGTCAGCGGATGTGTCTTCCAAGACAAAATTGCTTAACATTCCTTTCAAAGGTAAAACATTATTTGGACCTGATTTGAAAGAGATTATTTCAGACATCACTGGGGGAAAGGGCCACGCCCTCCCACAGGATAGGTCTTTTAAGGCTAATAATAAGCCTAATTTTCGTCCCTTTCGCAGAAACGGACCAGTCTCTAATTCTGTATCCTCTAAGCAAGAGGGTAATACTTCACAACCCAAACCAGCCTGGAAACCAATGCAAGGCTGGAACAAGGGTAAGCAGGCCAAGAAGCCTACCACTGCTACCAAAACAGCATGAAGGGATAGCCCCCGATCCGGGACCGGATCTAGTGGGGGGCAGACTTTCTCTCTTTGCTCAGGCTTGGGCAAGAGATGTTCAGGATCCTTGGGCGCTAGAAATAGTTTCTCAAGGTTATCTCCTGGAATTCAAGGAACTACCCCCAAGGGGAAGGTTCCACAGGTCTCAATTATCTTCAAACCAAATAAAGAGACAGGCATTCTTACATTGTGTAGAAGACCTGTTAAAGATGGGAGTGATACATCCAGTTCCAATAAGAGAACAAGGAATGGGATTTTATTCCAATCTGTTCATAGTTCCCAAAAAAGAGGGAACATTCAGACCAATTTTGGATCTAAAGATCCTAAACAAATTTCTCAGGGTACCATCGTTCAAAATAGAAACTATTCGAACGATCCTACCTACTATCCAGGAAAATCAATTTATGACTACCGTGGATTTAAAGGATGCGTACCTACATATTCCTATCCACAAGGAACATCATCAGTTCCTAAGGTTCGCTTTTCTGGACAAGCATTACCAGTTTGTGGCACTTCCATTTGGATTAGCCACTGCTCCAAGGATTTTCACAAAGATACTAGGGTCCCTTCTAGCGGTTCTAAGACCAAGGGGCATTGCAGTAGTACCTTACTTGGACGACATCCTGATTCAAGCGTCGTCCCTGTAAAAAGCAAAGGCTCATACGGACATCGTCCTAGCCTTTCTCAGATCTCACGGATGGAAGGTGAACAAAGAAAAAAGTTCTCTGTCCCCGTCAATAAGAGTTCCCTTCTTGGGAACAATAATAGATTCCTTAGAAATGAGGATTTTTCTGACAGAGGTCAGAAAATCAAAACTTCTAAGCTCTTGTCAAGTACTTCATTCTGTTCCTCGTCCTTCCATAGCGCAGTGCATGGAAGTAATAGGATTGATGGTTGCAACAATGGACATAGTTCCTTTTGCACGAATTCATCTAAGACCATTACAAATGTGCATGCTCAGACAGTGGAATGGGGATTATACAGACTTGTCTCCAACAATTCAAGTAGATCAAAAGACCAGAGATTCACTCCGTTGGTGGCTGACCCTGAACAATCTGTCACAGGGAATGAGCTTCCGCAGACCAGAGTGGGTCATTGTCATGACCGACGCCAGCCTAGTGGGCTGGGGCGCGGTCTGGGAATCCCTGAAAGCTCAGGGTCTATGGTCTCGGGAAGAGTCTCTTCTCCCGATAAACATTCTGGAACTGAGAGCGATATTCAATGCTCTCAGAGCTTGGCCTCAACTAGCAAAGGCCAAATTCATAAGGTTTCAGTCAGACAACATGACGGCCGTTGCATATATCAATCATCAGGGGGGAACAAGGACTTCCCTGGTGATGAAAGAAGTGACCAAGATAATTCAATGGGCGGAGGATCACTCCTGCCACTTGTCTGCGATCCACATCCCAGGAGTGGAAAATTGGGAAACGGATTTTCTGAGTCGTCAGACATTCCATCCGGGGGAGTGGGAACTCCATCCGGAAATCTTTGCCCAAATAACTCAATTATGGGGCATTCCAGACATGGATCTGATGGCGTCTCGTCAGAACTTCAAGGTTCCTTGCTACGGGTCCAGATCCAGGGATCCCAAGGCGACCCTAGTAGATGCACTAGTAGCACCTTGGACCTTCAACCTAGCTTATGTATTCCCACCGTTTCCTCTCATCCCCAGGCTGGTAGCCAGGATCAATCAGGAGAGGGCCTCGGTGATCTTGATAGCTCCTGCGTGGCCACGCAGGACTTGGTATGCAGACCTGGTGAATATGTCATCGGCTCCACCATGGAAGCTACCTTTGAGACAGGACCTTCTTGTTCAGGGTCCATTCGAACATCCGAATCTGGTTTCCCTCCAACTGACGGCTTGGAGATTGAACGCTTGATATTATCAAAGCGTGGGTTTTCAGATTCTGTAATAGATACTCTGATTCAGGCTAGAAAGCCTGTAACTAGAAAAATTTACCATAAAATATGGAAAAAATATATCTGTTGGTGTGAATCTAAAGGATTCCCATGGAACAAGATAAAAATTCCTAAGATTCTATCCTTTCTACAAGAAGGTTTGGAGAAAGGATTATCTGCAAGTTCTCTGAAGGGACAGATCTCTGCTTTATCTGTTTTACTTCACAAAAGACTGGCAGCTGTGCCAGATGTTCAAGCATTTGTTCAGGCTCTGGTTAGGATCAAGCCTGTTTACAGACCTTTGACTCCTCCCTGGAGTCTAAATCTAGTTCTTTCAGTTCTTCAAGGGGTTCCGTTTGAACCCTTACATTCCGTAGATATTAAGTTATTATCTTTGAAAGTTTTGTTTTTGGTTGCAATTTCTTATGCTAGAGGAGTTTCAGAGTTATCTGCTCTGCAGTGTTCTCCGCCCTATCTGGTGTTCCATGCAGATAAGGTTGTTTTGCGTACTAAGCCTGGTTTTCTTCCGAAAGTTGTTTCCAACAAAAATATTAACCAGGAGATAGTTGTACCTTCTTTGTGTCCGAATCCAGTTTCAAAGAAGGAACGTTTGTTACACAATTTGAACGTAGTCCGTGCTCTAAAATTCTATTTAGAGGCTACTAAAGATTTCAGACAAACATCTTCCTTGTTTGTTGTTTATTCTGGTAAAAGGAGAGGTCAAAAAGTGACTTCTACCTCTCTTTCCTTTTGGCTTAAAAGCATTATCCGATTGGCTTATGAGACTGCCGGACGGCAGCCTCCTGAAAGAATCACAGCTCACTCCACTAGGGCTGTGGCTTCCACATGGGCCTTCAAGAACGAGGCTTCTGTTGACCAGATATGTAAGGCAGCGACTTGGTCTTCACTGCACACTTTTGCCAAATTTTACAAATTTGATACTTTTGCTTCTTCGGAGGCTATTTTTGGGAGAAAGGTTTTGCAAGCCGTGGTGCCTTCCATTTAGGTGACCTGATTTGCTCCCTCCCTTCATCCGTGTCCTAAAGCTTTGGTATTGGTTCCCACAAGTAAGGATGACGCCGTGGACCGGACACACCAATGTTGGAGAAAACAGAATTTATGCTTACCTGATAAATTACTTTCTCCAACGGTGTGTCCGGTCCACGGCCCGCCCTGGTTTTTTGATCAGGTCTGATGAATTATTTTCTCTAACTACAGTCACCACAGTATCATATGGTTTCTCCTATATATATTTCCTCCTGTCCGTCGGTTGAATGACTGGGGTGGGCGGAGCCTAGGAGGGATCATGTGACCAGCTTTGCTGGGACTCTTTGCCATTTCCTGTTGGGGAAGAAAATATCCCACAAGTAAGGATGACGCCGTGGACCGGACACACCGTTGGAGAAAGTAATTTATCAGGTAAGCATAAATTCTGTTATATATATATACTGTGTGTGTGTGTGTGTGTGTGTATGTGTGTGTATATATATATATATATATACTGTGTGTGTGTATGTGTATGTGTGTATATATATATATATATATATATATATATATATATATATATATACTGTGTGTGTGTATGTGTGTATGTATATATAATCAAAGGACAAAACGGATGCATTCTCCAGGACTTGATAATATCGTCACCTTTTAATGTAATGTTTCGGTGTGACGAAGGGGGTAAGACCCTGAAACATTAAAAGGGGACGATATGGGGGTGGCTAGGCGGCGGCCATGATCGGTCGCATTAATTAAGGCTTTGGCAAAGATTTTAATATCCTAATACTTATCCTTATATCAGCTCAGCAGCTTATATTCTTATTAAGGCTACCAGATGATATTTGGCAAGCTGTATAACTTCATATAATTATTGCAGAGATTCTGACCACCTAACCCGGCTTTTAATCAAGTGAATTGCAGACGGAGGCCTAGCATGAATACCATCTCCCCCCTTGTGCTACGTGGGTTAAACTCAAAACAAAATGACTCACAACGTGGAGGTTCGCACCGCAACATTGTGCTACCTTCTTGTAGAAATAGAAAAGAAAATGCTCTGTAACTTCAATAGTCTTACAGTGTTGCTCCATGGAGAAGAAGTGGAGGATTCTTCTTTCATTGCAGATGGGCTGGATCCTTACGCAATGGCTGGTACAAAGTTGACCTTGTACTCACCTAAGATGGAAAATTTGCTAATTGAGGCTGGGTCTGCCGACACGCAAGCGACGATGGTGGGACACTGCGCCCATATCCAGAGTGGTGGTGAGGCTGCGACTGATCTCGGAGGGGGTGCGGCCGACCCCTGGGGGAGCTGCTGTTGTAGTCTGCCACCGGACCTGAATGTAAGGACCCTTGTTATAGCAAAGTCTGATGTCACAATTCGTTCTGTGAAGAACTCTGCTCCGGTCTTCTCCTACAGTCCCTTGCTTGCGAGGTTGTTTTTCCTGGGGTCAATAACCCGCTGGACTTCTTCTGAGATGACTGTATGGCCTCCAAAGTACTGGTCAGCTACAATGCCAGCGCTGCATTTTCTGCAGTGCCTATTTGATCCACGAAGTATAGGCTGAAGGGATCTTTTCTATTTCACTTAGAACTGATGAGAACTGCCTTTCTCCTCTCCTTTGCCAGCAAGTTTTGAACTTATTAAATACTAAGGCCTAGATTTAGAGTTCGGCGGTAGCCGTCAAAACCAGCGTTAGAGGCTCCTAACGCTGGTTTTGGGCGCCCGCTGGTATTTGGAGTCAGTGATTAAAGGGTCTAACGCTCACTTTTCAGCCGCGACTTTTCCATACCGCAGATCCCCCTACGCCATTTGCGTAGCCTATCTTTTCAATGGGATCTTTCTAACGCTGGTATTTAGAGTCGTTTCTGCAGTGAGCGTTAGAGCTCTAACGACAAGATTCCAGCCGCCTGAAAATAGCAGGAGTTAAGAGCTTTCTGGCTAACGCCGGTTTATAAAGCTCTTAACTACTGTACCCTAAAGTACACTAACACCCATAAACTACCTATGTACCCCTAAACCGAGGTCCCCCCACATCGCCGCCACTCGATTAAAATTTTTAACCCCTAATCTGCCGACCGCCACCTACGTTATACTTATGTACCCCTAATCTGCTGCCCCTAACACCGCCGACCCCTGTATTATATCTATTAACCCCTAACTTGCCCCCCACAACGTCGCCGCAAGCTACTTAAAATAATTAACCCCTAATCTTCCGACCGCAAATCGCCGCCACCTACGTTATCCCTATGTACCCCTAATCTGCTACCCCTAACATCGCCGACCCCTATGTTATATTTATTAACCCCTAATCTGCCCCCCACAACGTCGCCGACACCTACCTACACTTATTAACCCCTAATCTGCCGAGCGGACCTGAGCGCTACTATAATAAAGTTATTAACCCCTAATCCGCCTCACTAACCCTATCATAAATAGTATTAACCCCTAATCTGCCCTCCCTAACATCGCCGACACCTACCTTCAATTATTAACCCCTAATCTGCCGACCGGAGCTCACCGCTATTCTAATAAATGTATTAACCCCTAAAGCTAAGTCTAACCCTAACACTAACACCCCCCTAAGTTAAATATAATTTTTATCTAACGAAATAAATTAACTCTTATTAAATAAATAATTCCTATTTAAAGCTAAATACTTACCTGTAAAATACATCCTAATATAGCTACAATATAAATTATAATTATATTATAGCTATTTTAGGATTAATATTTATTTTACAGGCAACTTTGTAATTATTTTAACCAGGTACAATAGCTATTAAATAGTTAAGAACTATTTAATAGTTACCTAGTTAAAATAATTACAAATTTACCTGTAAAATAAATCCTAACCTAAGATATAATTAAACCTAACACTACCCTATCAATAAAATAATTAAATAAACTACCTACAATTACCTACAATTAACCTAACACTACACTATCAATAAATTAATTAAACACAATTGCTACAAATAAATAAAATTAAATAAACTATCTAAAGTACAAAAAATAAAAAAGAACTAAGTTACAGAAAATAATAAAATATTTACAAACATAAGAAAAATATTACAACAATTTTAAACTAATTACACCTACTCTAAGCCCCCTAATAAAATAACAAAGCCCCCCAAAATAAAAAATTCCCTACCCTATTCTAAAATACAAATATTACAAGCTCTTTTACCTTACCAGCCCTGAACAGGGCCCTTTGCGGGGCATGCCCCAAGAATTTCAGCTCTTTTGCCTGTAAAAAAAAACATACTATACCCCCCCCCCAACATTACAACCCACCACCCACATACCCCTAATCTAACCCAAACCCCCCTTAAATAAACCTAACACTACCCCCCTGATGATCTTCCTACCTTGTCTTCACCATGCCAGGTTCACCGATCCGTCCTGGCTCCAAGATCTTCATCCAACCCAAGCGGGGGCTAGACATCCACTGAAGAAGTCCAGAAGAGGGTCCAAAGTCTTCCTCCTATCCGGCAAGAAGAGGACATCCGGACCGGCAAACATCTTCTCCAAGCGGCATCTTCTATCTTCTTCCATCCGATGACGACCGGCTCCATCTTGAAGACCTCCAGCGCGGATCCATCCTCTTCTTCCGACGACTAGACGACGAATGACGGTTCCTTTAAGGGACGTCATCCAAGATGGCGTCCCTCGAATTCCGATTGGCTGATAGGATTCTATCAGCCAATCGGAATTAAGGTAGGAATTTTCTGATTGGCTGATGGAATCAGCCAATCAGAATATAGTTCAATCCGATTGGCTGATCCAATCAGCCAATCAGATTGAGCTCGCATTCTATTGGCTGATCGGAACAGCCAATAGAATGCGAGCTCAATCTGATTGGCTGATTGGATCAGCCAATCAGATTGAACTATATTCTGATTGGCTGATTCCATCAGCCAATCAGAAAATTCCTACCTTAATTCCGATTGGCTGATAGAATCCTATCAGCCAATCGGAATTCGAGGGACGCCATCTTGGATGACGTCCCTTAAAGGAACCGTCATTCGTCGTCTAGTCGTCGGAAGAAGAGGATGGATCCGCGCTGGAGGTCTTCAAGATGGAGCCGGTCGTCATCGGATGGAAGAAGATAGAAGATGCCGCTTGGAGAAGATGTTTGCCGGTCCGGATGTCCTCTTCTTGCCGGATAGGAGGAAGACTTTGGACCCTCTTCTGGACTTCTTCAGTGGATGTCTAGCCCCCGCTTGGGTTGGATGAAGATCTTGGAGCCAGGACGGATCGGTGAACCTGGCATGGTGAAGACAAGGTAGGAAGATCATCAGGGGGGTAGTGTTAGGTTTATTTAAGGGGGGTTTGGGTTAGATTAGGGGTATGTGGGTGGTGGGTTGTAATGTTGGGGGGGGGGTATAGTATGTTTTTTTTTACAGGCAAAAGAGCTGAAATTCTTGGGGCATGCCCCGCAAAGGGCCCTGTTCAGGGCTGGTAAGGTAAAAGAGCTTGTAATATTTGTATTTTAGAATAGGGTAGGGAATTTTTTATTTTGGGGGGCTTTGTTATTTTATTAGGGGGCTTAGAGTAGGTGTAATTAGTTTAAAATTGTTGTAATATTTTTCTTATGTTTGTAAATATTTTATTATTTTCTGTAACTTAGTTCTTTTTTATTTTTTGTACTTTAGATAGTTTATTTAATTTTATTTATTTGTAGCAATTGTGTTTAATTAATTTATTGATAGTGTAGTGTTAGGTTAATTGTAGGTAATTGTAGGTAGTTTATTTAATTATTTTATTGATAGGGTAGTGTTAGGTTTAATTATATCTTAGGTTAGGATTTATTTTACAGGTAAATTTGTAATTATTTTAACTAGGTAACTATTAAATAGTTCTTAACTATTTAATAGCTATTGTACCTGGTTAAAATAATTACAAAGTTGCCTGTAAAATAAATATTAATCCTAAAATAGGTATAATATAATTATAATTTATATTGTAGCTATATTAGGATTTATTTTACAGGTAAGTATTTAGCTTTAAATAGGAATTATTTATTTAATAAGAGTTAATTTATTTCGTTAGATAAAAATTATATTTAACTTAGGGGGGTGTTAGTGTTAGGGTTAGACTTAGCTTTAGGGGTTAATACATTTATTAGAATAGCGGTGAGCTCCGGTCGGCAGATTAGGGGTTAATAATTGAAGGTAGGTGTCGGCGATGTTAGGGAGGGCAGATTAGGGGTTAATACTATTTATGATAGGGTTAGTGAGGCGGATTAGGGGTTAATAACTTTATTATAGTAGCGCTCAGGTCCGCTCGGCAGATTAGGGGTTAATAAGTGTAGGTAGGTGTCGGCGACGTTGTGGGGGGCAGATTAGGGGTTAATAAATATAACATAGGGGTCGGCGATGTTAGGGCAGCAGATTAGGGGTACATAGGGATAACGTAGGTGGCGGCGGTTTACGGAGCGGCAGATTAGGGGTTAAAAGTGTAATGCAGGGGTCAGCGATAGCGGGGGCGGCAGATTAGGGGTTAATAAGTGTAAGGTTAGGGGTGTTTAGACTCGGGGTACATGTTAGAGTGTTAGGTGCAGACTTAGGAAGTGTTTCCCCATAGGAAACAATGGGGCTGCGTTAGGAGCTGAACGCTGCTTTTTTGCAGGTGTTAGGTTTTTTTTCAGCTCAAACAGCCCCATTGTTTCCTATGGGAGAATCGTGCACGAGCACGTTTTTGATGCCGGCCGCGTCCGTAAGCAACTCTGGTATCGAGAGTTGCATTTGCGGTAAAAATGCTCTACGCTCCTTTTTTGGAGCCTAACGCAGCATTTGTTTGAACTCTCGATACCAGAGTTAAATTTATGGTGCGGCCAGAAAAAAACCCGCGGAGCGTTAACAGCCCTTTTACCGCCGAACTCTAAATCTAGGCCTAAGAATTATTAAAAGTTGTTGAATGCATAGTATAAATTTAGTATGTAGTACATAGTTCAATCTTAATGTACACTTTGCTGAAATGTTCGAGTTAAAGTTTAATACGGTTTTCAAATTAGTCGTTATAAGAATTACCTAAGGGTTTTCAGGATTATTATTAAGACCAGTCTACCACCATACTCTAGTCAGCTCCATCATGTACCACTCGTTTATTTTCCCTGGCTTTCATAGGTGTCTTAAGAGGGGAATTGGAATATACAATCAGGATTTGGTTCCATTGGGTGCATTAACTGATCCAAAGCAGTAACCTGGGTCCTACCTCTATAATAAGTTATTATTAAGCCAACCAAAGAATAATGCACTGAGAAACAGCTAGTAAAGAAATACACATTAAAATGTAAGACACTTTACTAAACCAGATTAATTGTGCTATACTGAGGGGGTGCTCAGCTGTTTTTATGGTGCCTATCTGTTCCCAGCGTTATGGGTTTGAGTAATCTTCTCTAGTACCCTTGGGATAGCTGTGGATTAGTCATTTTTCTTCTAGATGTTCCCAAATAGTGTGCTGGTTATATACTAGGTGCTATTAAAACTGTTAAATCTACGTAACATACTCTGTACTATTAAAACTGTTAATTCTGCGTTAATTCTTACTCAGCACATGGTAAGTGAGTGGCGCGTATATAAAACCTAAGGTACTATCATTGACTTATAGACATACTCAATAACACTGCATTGGTAATCTTGTTTGAACACCATCAATATCAGCCTCCAGAATGTGCATTACCAATTTGAATATACTACTTTGTGTTATATATCTGCGCTAGTGTACAGACGTGCACAATTTCAGATCATATTACCAAACTAGTAAGATGGGACTCATTAATACGTGAAACCTCTCTCTAAACTAGGCTGTATGCAATATGCTTAAGCAGAACACTTCCTATACGGGTACACCTAACCTCATGTTACTGGTATACCCCTTTAATATCATTGGGGAGGTTTAATTCTATATGAAGACCAGTGTTTCCCTTTTTAACCCCTTGAAGTTAGAATGTCACTGAAAAAGTTCCAGGGTGCTCTTAGTGCAAGCGCATGCACCGTAAGTAGTTAAAACATGCAATGAAGATATCCACTTAGTGCATACGCACGCTCTGAGCCCAAAGCTGGAAAGCAAATGATAGACTGTTCATGTATAGGAGCCTTGAATTGCGAATCCTCGGTTAAAGGGAACACAATTCTGATACCTTACTTGCAAGGTCTGCTTCTGGGTATAACGTCCACCAGCTCTATATTTCCAAAGCTCAGATCTGACTAAGCCCCGAAGACGGCCCACTAAGGGGAGGGGCGAAACACGTCATCATTCTCACAGCCAATAGTCTGTATGCTGCAAGGTCTGATGCGAACCAGGCCCTCCATGCTTGATTGATTTCACGTGTCCGGCAGCAAGTATTCAGGTTCCGCTGCGACAAGGCGTGTAAAGAGGTGAGCCAAATAGTATGGTCAAGATTCCACACAGGTTCTCGAACTTTGGAAATATAGAGCTGGTGTACGTTCTGTAATCCGGGTAGGAACCCTGAAGCAGACCTCGCAAGTGAGGTATCAGTATTGTGTTCCCTTTAACCGAGGATTCGTAAGTCAAAGCTCCTATATATGAACGGTCTATCATTTGCTTTCCAGCTTTGGGCTCAGAGCATGCGTATGCACTAAGTGGATATCTTCATTGCATGTTTTAACTACTTACGGTGCATGCGCTTGCACTAAGAGCACCCTGAAACTTTTTCAGTGACATTCTAACTCCTGGGATGTTTTTCCTGTGTTTATTGCATTTTATGTATTATCTGCATTTGTTTTATTAGACCCCATTGTTCTGTATTATGCTCTAGTTTTTTGTGAATCGCCTATTTATATGCAGCTTTTCAGACATTGTTCCATATTAGGATATTCCACAGTTAAAGGGACAGTCTACCCCAGAATTGTTATTGTTTAAAAAGATAGGTAACCCATTTATTACCCATTCCCCAGTTTTGCATAACCAACATAGTTATATTAATATATATTTCTTCTGTTATGTGTGATCAGTCCACGGGTCATCATTACTTCTGGGATATAACTCCTCCCCAACAGGAAATGCAAGAGGATTCACCCAGCAGAGCTGCATATAGCTCCTCCCCTCTACGTCAGTCCCAGTCATTCTCTTGCACCCAACGACTAGATAGGATGTGTGAGAGGACTATGGTGATTATACTTAGTTTTTATGACTTCAATCAAAAGTTTGTTATTTTAAAATAGCACCGGAGCGTGTTATTACTTCTCTGGCAGAGTTTGAGGAAGAATCTGACAGAGATTTTTACTATGATTTTAACCGGAGTCGTTAAGATCATATTGCTGTTCTCGACCATCTGAGGGAGGTAAAGGCTTCAGATCAGGGGACAGCGGGCAGATGAATCTGCATTGAGGTATGTGGCAGTTTTTATTTTCTGAATGGAATTGATGAGAAAAGCCTGCCATACCGTTAAAATGACATGTATGTATACACTTCAGTATTCTGGGGATGGTATTTCACCGGAACTACTCTGTTAAAGGTCATTAATCCTTTTAATAACTATTCTCATGTTAAACGTTTTTGCTGGAATGTAGAATCGTTTAACTTTGCTGAGGTACTGTGTGAATAAATATTTGGGCATTATTTTCCACTTGGCAGTTTTTTTTGCTTTAATTGTGACAGTTTCGTTTCTCTTCACTGCTGTGTGGGAGAGGGAGGGGCCGTTTTTGGCGCTCTTTGCTACGCATCAAAAAATTCCAGTCAGTTACTTTTATATTTCCTGCATGATCCGGTTCATCTCTGACAGATCTCAGGGGTCTTCAAACTTCTTTGAAGGGAGGTAAATTCTCTCAGCAGAGCTGTGAGAATCCTTATAGTGACTGTGAATAAAAACGTTGTTTTATTTTCTTATGTACAAATTTAATTAGTGTTGTTTTTACTAATGCAAACCTTTGCTAAAAGATTGTGTTGTTTTAAAGTTTGATGCTATAACAGTTTTTCAGTTCATTATTTCAACTGTCATTTAATCGTTAGTACCTCTTTGAGGCACAGTGCGTTTTTTTGCTAAAAAAGATTATAACCAAGTTGTAAGTTTTTTTGCTAGTGTGTTAAACATGTCTGACTCAGAGGAAGATATCTGTGTCATTTGTTCCAATGCCAAGGTGGAGCCCAATAGAAATTTATGTACTAACTGTATTGATGCTACTTTAAATAAAAGTCAATCTGTACAATGTGAACAAATTTCACCAAACTGCGAGGGGAGAGTTATGCCGACTAACTCGCCTCACGCGGCAGTACCTGCATCTCCCGCCCGGGAGGTGCGTGATATTTTGGCGCCTAGTACATCTGGGCGGCCATTACAGATAACATTACAAGATATGGCTACTGTTATGACTGAAGTTTTGTCTAAATTACCAGAACTAAGAGGCAAGCGTGATCACTCTGGGGTGAGAACAGAGTGCGCTGACAATGCTAGGGCCATGTCTGATACTGCGTCACAGCTCGCAGAGCATGAGGACGGAGAGCTTCATTCTGTGGGTGACGGTTCTGATCCAAACAGATTGGACTCAGATATTTCAAATTTTAAATTTAAATTGGAGAACCTCCGTGTACTACTAGGGGAGGTCTTAGCAGCTCTCAACGATTGTAACACCGTTGCAATACCAGAGAAACTGTGTAGGTTGGATAAATACTTTGCAGTACCGGCGAGTACTGACGTTTTTCCTATACCTAAGAGACTAACTGAAATTGTTACTAAGGAGTGGGATAGACCCGGTGTGCCGTTCTCACCCCCTCCAATATTTAGAAAGATGTTTCCAATAGACGCCACCACTAGGGACTTATGGCAAACGGTCCCCAAGGTGGAGGGAGCAGTTTCTACTTTAGCTAAGCGTACCACTATCCCGGTGGAGGATAGCTGTGCTTTCTCAGATCCAATGGATAAAAAATTAGAGGGTTACCTTAAGAAAATGTTTGTTCAACAAGGTTTTATATTACAACCCCTTGCATGTATCGCGCCGATTACGGCTGCGGCAGCATTTTGGATTGAGTCGCTTGAAGAGAACCTTAGTTCCTCTACGCTAGACGACATTACGGACAGGCTTAGAGTCCTTAAACTAGCTAATTCTTTCATTTCGGAGGCCGTAGTACATTTAACCAAACTTACGGCTAAGAACTCAGGATTCGCCATACAGGCACGCAGGGCGCTGTGGCTAAAATCCTGGTCAGCTGATGTTACTTCTAAGTCCAAATTACTTAATATACCTTTCAAGGGGCAGTCCTTATTCGGGCCCGGTTTGAAAGAAATTATCGCTGACATTACGGGAGGTAAGGGCCACGCCCTACCTCAGGACAAGGCCAAAGTTAAGGCTAGACAGTCTAATTTTCGTCCCTTTCGGAATTTCAAAACAGGAGCAGCATCAACCTCCACTGCACCAAAACAGGAAGGAGCTGTTGCTCGTTACAGGCAAGGCTGGAAGCCTAACCAGTCCTGGAACAAGAGCAAGCAGGCCAGGAAACCTGCTGCTGCCCCAAAGACAGCATGAACCGAGAGCCCCCGATCCGGGACCGGATCTAGTGGGGGGCAGACTCTCTCTCTTCGCCCAGGCCTGGGCAAGAGATGTTCAGGATCCCTGGGCACTAGAGATCATATCTCAGGGATACCTTCTAGACTTCAAATTATCTCCCCCAAGAGGGAGATTTCATCTGTCAAGGTTGTCAACAAACCAGATAAAGAAAGAAGCGTTTCTACGCTGCGTACAAGATCTGTTAACAATGGGAGTGATCCATCCGGTTCCGCGGTCGGAACTAGGACAAGGGTTCTACTCAAACCTGTTCGTGGTTCCCAAAAAAGAGGGAACTTTCAGGCCAATCTTAGATTTAAAGATTCTAAACAAATTCCTAAGAGTTCCATCGTTCAAAATGGAAACTATTCGGACAATCCTACCCATGATCCAAGAGGGTCAGTACATGACCACAGTGGATTTAAAGGATGCTTACCTTCACATACCGATCCACAAGGATCATCACCGGTATCTAAGGTTTGCCTTCTTAGACAGGCACTACCAGTTTGTAGCTCTCCCATTCGGATTGGCTACGGCTCCAAGAATCTTCACAAAGGTTCTGGGTGCCCTTCTGGCGGTACTAAGGCCGCGAGGGATTTCGGTAGCTCCATACCTAGACGACATTCTAATTCAAGCTTCAAGCTTTCAAACTGCCAAGTCTCATACAGAGTTAGTTCTGGCATTTCTAAGGTCGCATGGATGGAAAGTGAACGAAAAGAAGAGTTCTCTTTTTCCTCTCACAAGAGTTCCATTCTTGGGGACTCTTATAGATTCTGTAGAAATGAAGATTTACCTGACAGAGGACAGGTTAACAAAGCTTCAAGATGCATGCCGTGCCCTTCATTCCATTCAACACCCGTCAGTAGCTCAATGTATGGAGGTGATCGGCTTAATGGTAGCGGCAATGGACATAGTACCTTTTGCACGCCTACACCTCAGACCGCTGCAATTGTGCATGCTAGGTCAGTGGAATGGGGATTACTCAGATTTGTCCCCTACTCTGAATCTGAATCAAGAGACCAGAAATTCTCTTCTATGGTGGCTTCATCGGCCACACCTGTCCAGGGGGATGCCATTCAGCAGGCCAGACTGGACAATTGTAACAACAGACGCCAGCCTACTAGGTTGGGGCGCTGTCTGGAATTCTCTGAAGGCTCAGGGACTATGGAATCAGGAGGAGAGTCTCCTTCCAATAAACATTCTGGAATTGAGAGCAGTTCTCAATGCCCTTCTGGCTTGGCCCCAATTAACAACTCGGGGGTTCATCAGGTTTCAGTCGGACAACATCACGACTGTAGCTTACATCAACCATCAGGGAGGGACAAGAAGCTCCCTAGCAATGGTGGAAGTATCAAAGATAATTCGCTGGGCAGAGTCACACTCTTGCCACCTGTCAGCAATCCACATCCCGGGAGTGGAGAACTGGGAGGCGGATTTCTTGAGCCGCCAGACTTTTCATCCGGGGGAGTGGGAACTTCATCCGGAGGTCTTTGCCCAAATACTTCGACGTTGGGGCAAACCAGAGATAGATCTCATGGCGTCTCGCCAGAACGCCAAACTTCCTCGCTACGGGTCCAGATCCAGGGATCCGGGAGCGGTTCTGATAGATGCTTTGACAGCACCTTGGAAATTCGGGATGGCTTATGTGTTTCCACCCTTCCCGCTGCTTCCTCGATTGATTACCAAAATCAAACAGGGAAGAGCATCAGTGATTCTAATAGCGCCTGCATGGCCACGCAGGACTTGGTATGCAGATCTAGTGGACATGTCATCCTGTCCGCCTTGGTCTCTACCTCTAAGACAGGACCTTCTGATACAGGGTCCATTCAAACATCAAAATCTAACTTCTCTGAAGCTGACTGCTTGGAAATTGAACGCTTGATTTTATCAAAACGTGGTTTTTCTGAGTCAGTTATTGATACCCTGATACAGGCTAGGAAGCCTGTTACCAGAAAAATTTACCATAAAATATGGCGTAAATACCTATACTGGTGCGAATCCAAACGTTACTCCTGGAGTAAGGTTAGGATCCCTAGGATATTGTCTTTTCTACAAGAAGGGTTAGAAAAGGGTTTATCAGCTAGTTCATTAAAGGGACAGATTTCAGCTCTGTCCATCTTATTACACAGGCGTCTGTCAGAAAATCCAGACGTCCAGGCTTTTTGTCAGGCTTTAGCTAGGATCAAGCCTGTGTTTAAAGCTGTTGCTCCGCCATGGAGTTTAAACTTAGTTCTTAACGTTTTACAGGGTGTTCCGTTTGAACCCCTTCATTCCATTGATATAAAATTGTTATCTTGGAAAGTTCTGTTTTTAATGGCTATTTCCTCGGCTCGAAGAGTCTATGAGTTATCAGCCTTACATTGTGATTCTCCTTATCTGATTTTTCACTCAGACAAGGTGGTTCTGCGTACTAAACCTGGGTTCTTACCTAAGGTAGTCACTAACAGGAATATCAATCAAGAGATTGTTGTTCCATCCTTGTGTCCAAATCCTTCTTCAAAGAAGGAACGTCTTCTACACAATCTAGATGTAGTTCGTGCCCTCAAGTTCTACTTGCAGGCAACTAAAGATTTTCGCCAAACTTCTTCCCTGTTTGTCGTTTATTCTGGACAGAGGAGAGGTCAAAAAACTTCCGCTACCTCTCTCTCTTTTTGGCTTCGTAGCATAATACGCTTAGCCTATGAGACTGCTGGACAGCAGCCTCCTGAAAGAATTACAGCTCACTCCACTAGAGCTGTGGCTTCCACTTGGGCTTTTAAGAATGAGGCCTCTGTTGAACAGATTTGCAAGGCTGCAACTTGGTCTTCGCTTCATACTTTTTCCAAATTTTACAAATTTGATACTTTTGCTTCTTCGGAGGCTATTTTTGGGAGAAAGGTTCTTCAGGCAGTGGTTCCTTCTGTATAATGAGCCTGCCTATCCCTCCCGTCATCCGTGTACTTTTGCTTTGGTATAGGTATCCCAGAAGTAATGATGACCCGTGGACTGATCACACATAACAGAAGAAAACATAATTTATGCTTACCTGATAAATTCCTTTCTTCTGTTGTGTGATCAGTCCACGGCCCGCCCTGTTTTAAGGCAGGTAAATATCTTTTAAATTATACTCCAGTCACCACTTCACCCTTGGTTACTCCTTTCTCGTTGATTCTTGGTCGAATGACTGGGACTGACGTAGAGGGGAGGAGCTATATGCAGCTCTGCTGGGTGAATCCTCTTGCATTTCCTGTTGGGGAGGAGTTATATCCCAGAAGTAATGATGACCCGTGGACTGATCACACAACAGAAGAAAGGAATTTATCAGGTAAGCATAAATTATGTTTTTACCTCTGTGATTACTTTGTATCTAAACCTCTGCAGACTGGCCCCTTATCTCAGTGCTTTTGACAGACATGCAGTTTAGCCAATCAGTGCAGACTCCTAAATAACACCACGAGAGTGAGCACAATGTTATCTATATGACACACATGAACTAGTAGTGTCTAACTGTGAAAAACTTTTAAAATGCTCTGAGCTAAGAGGCAGTTTTCAACAGTTTAGAAATCAGTTTCAGTCTAGCTAGGTTTAGCTTTTTAAAAATACCACCAAGGAAACAAAGCAAATTTGATGATAAAAGTAAATTGGAAAGTTGTTTAAAATTGCATGTCCTATCTGAATCATAAAAGTTTAATTTTGATTAGGCTGTCCATTTAAGCTGTAATAATAATATTTGGTCTTTGGTGCAGCCTTTGTCACACTTTGGCTTTTGTTTATTCATTAGCCCTTTCTGTATCTGGTGTATTTACATATTATTATTGTGACTGCTTGCACACCTTCGTAATACTTAAATACAGCCTTGTTTTGAGTGCCACAACCCTTCTTTTTTTATATTTTTTTATATATACAGTATCCCACAAAAGTGAGTACACCCCTCACATTTTTGTAAATATTTTCTTATATCTTTTCATGTGATAACACTGAAGAAATTACACTTTTATACATTGCAAAGTAGTGAGTGTACAGCTTGTATAACAGTATAAATCTTCTGTCCCCTCAAAATAACTCCACACACAGCCATTATAGTCTAAACCGTTGGGAACAAGATTGAGTACACCTCTAAGTGGAAATGTCCAAATTGGGCCCAATTAGCCATTTTCCCTCCCTGGTGTCATGTGACTCGTTAGCGTTACAAGGTCTCAGGGGTGAATGGGAGCAGGTGTGTTAAATTTGGTGTTATCGCTCTCACACTCTCTCATACTGGTCACTGGAAGTTCAACATGGCACCTCATGGCAAAGAACTCTCTGAGGGGATCTGAAAAAAAGAATTATTGCTCTACATAAAGATGGCCTAGGCTATAAGAAGATTGCTAAGACCCTGAAACTGAGCTGCAGAACGGTGGGCAAGACCATGCAGCGGTTTCACAAGACAGGTTCCATTCAGAACAGGCCTTGCCATGGTCGACCAAAGAAGTTGAATGTACGCACTCAGCGTCATATCCAGAGGTTGTCTTTGGGAAAAAGACGTATGAGTGCTGCCAGCATTGCTGCAGAGGTTGAAGGGGTGGGGGGGTCAGCCTGTCATTGCTCAGAACATACGCCGCACGCTGCATCAAATTGGTCTGCATGGCTGTCGTCCCAGAAGGAAGATTCTTCTAAAGATGATGCACAAGAAAGCCCGCAAACAGTTTGCTGAAGACAAGCAGACTAAGGACATGGATTACTGGAACCATGTTCTGTGGTTTGATGAGACCAAGATAAACTTATTTGGTTCAGATAGTGTCAAGCGTGTGTGGCAGCAACCAGGTGAGGAGTACAAAGACAAGTGTGTATTGCCTACAGTCAAGCATGGTGGTGGGAGTGTCATGGTCTGGGCCTGCATGAGTGCTGCCGGCACTGGGGAGCTATGAATGCCAACATGTACTGTGACATACTGAAGCAGATCATGATCCCCTCTCTTCGGAGACTGGTCTGCAATGCAGTATTCCAACATAACAACCCCAAACACACCTCCAAGATGACCACTGCCTTGCTAAAGAAGCTGAGGGTAAAGGTGATGGACTGGCCAAGCATGTCTCCAGACCTTAACCCTATTGAGCATCTGTGGGGCATCCTCAAACGGAAGGTGGGGGAGCGCAAGGTCTCTAACATCCACCAGCTCTGTGATGTCGTCAAGGAGGAGTGGAAGAGGACTCCAGTGGCAACCTGTGAAGCTCTGGTGAACTCCATGCCCAAGAGGGTTAAGGTAGTGCTGGAAAATAATGGTGGCCACACAAAATATTGACACTTTGGGCCCAATTCGGATATTTCAAACTTAGGGGTGTACTCACTTTTGTTGCCTACGGTTTAGATGTTAATGGCTGTGTGTTGAGTTATTTTGAGGGGACAGCAAATTTACACGGTTATACAGGCTGTACACTTACTACTTTACATTGTAGCAAAGTGTAATTTCATCAGTGTTGTCACATGAAAAGAAATAATAAAATATTGACAAAAATGTGAGGGGTGTACTCACTTTTGTGGGATACTGTATATATATTTATTTATTTCGTATGGAGGTTATGTGCTTTTTCTAAAACTCTGCAGCTATTTGCTATCAGTGAAAGTTTGGACCCTTGATACTGTTCTGTAGGATATTATCTAATAGGGGGGGTCCTCTTTTGCTTCTCATAGAAATCGAAGATGGAAGAAATTACAAGATTCTCACCACTTATTCTGCTATCATCGTATAATACTAAGTACTTTACTAGTACTTCCCATGGTCCTTTAAAATGTACATTATTAGCTCTTCTGTTCTTTACCCCTACAAGTTGTTGCAATCTTCAGATCTTCCTCATTCTTTCTTCCATTTCTGTTTTTTTTTGTCAATTTTTGAGTCATGAACATTATTTTTCTTCCTAGAACCTTCTTGGGGGCTTCCTTTCAAGGTATTCACTTCTTAAAAAATGTTTAACCAGCCTTATTTTCTGCTGGACCTCCTATTTCACTTGCCTGATCATCTTATCACATATTTACTGTTTACAACAGCACTGTAACTTGTCCTTACTACTGCAGAACTCTGTGCTCTGTTAAGCTACTCACAACTGTACACTTCACCCTCTCTCTTTTTCCACTGCCATCTAATAGCCTGGGATCTCTAATTTCCTTCCCTTTTTAATTCTTTAAAGAGAAATAGACTGCTCAGTCTTGATGCTGTAAATAAGTCTAGAATGAAAGTTCAGAGGTGAAACCGACTCTGTCCAAGAGTCCCACTAATGCGGATGTCACCTAAATACTGTAAAATATCCAAGTAAAGTTAATCAAAGAAGAGGACTCACCCGATTGTAACCCTCTCGGTGCGGTATAGGTTCCTTGTGTCGTTTTGCAGGTATTCAGAGTAAACATGTATCCACCGGGCATTAGTATGCATACAGGGCTTTAATCCAGGGCCTCACAGAATATCAGTGTGATTCCGGTCTGGCTGCTAATACTAACACTGTTGCTGGGGGCTCTCCACACCCCTATTTAGGCAAAGTCACAAAGAGAAAACAGGTATCGCAACAGTGTAGTAAAAATGGCTGAGAGATATGCAGGTAAAAACGTAATTTAATACATATTACAAAGCGTACATACAATATTTCAGGCACAGCAAACAAACCCCGCTGACGCGTTTCCCGCTTCACAAGCAGTTCATCAGAGCTGGGAAAGAAGTGTTATAGGCAGCTGTTAAATCTCAGGTAACAAATCTGAATAGCCAATTAGCAGACAGAAGTCTCACCTCTGACCTAACCTTTTACACTCCATAAACTTCTAAGCATTAACTTTCTTGCAGCAACATAAGAAATGTTACAATATCATTATAAACATCACATAATAATATTACAAGTTAAGACTAAATAGAACACCTCTATTAAAATGTGTTAAATCAAAGTAAAGAATATCGGAACCCTGAAGACAAAATGTTAAGCAAAAGCTGTTACAATTAAATCACATGTTACACATTAAAGTAGCCAAAAAGATATAAAAGTTAAATGCAAACTTAGTTATATTACGGCAACTGTGAATACATGTCATAATGTTACAACTTAGCAAAAATAAGGAGAGAAAACATATTGAACTAATCTCAATAGTAAAAGATCAGTCCTTATATAGTAGTTACTATATTAAATGGACATATTCATAAAACTAAGCATCTATAAATAATTTGATGTCACTAATTTTATTTATTCCTAGTGGGGAACCCGTTTTGAGGGTATAAATCCAATAAATTTCTCTTTTGTTCAAAATCTTATATCTATCACCTCCTCTGATGTTGGTTTTAACCTGTTCAATACCTTGAAACCGAAAATACCTGAATTTATCAATATGTTCAAAAAAATGCTTGGCCACTGGAGTTTTGGGTACCTCCGCCTCTAGGGACAAAAGATGTTCCCGAATCCTGTCCTTTAAGCCCCTAGAGGTGAGACCTACATATTGAAAATTACAGTGTAAACAGGTGATAAGGTAGACAACAAAGTTTGAACTACAATTGATACGTCCCTGAATATTATATACTTTTCTAGTATTTGTGGACTGAAAAGTGTCTCCTACCATAGCAAAATCGCAACTTTTACATGGCCTCACACCACACTTGTAAAAGCCACATTTTTTAGAAAGCCAATTGTTGGTTTTACCTGTCTGTATAGTGGCATTAGTATTGGAGTGTGAACCTGAATTTTTGTTTATTCTATCACCTATAGTGTCTGATCTATAGGAGATAAACTTGCAGTTTTTCGACAGAAATCTTAAATCATCATCCATATCTAAAAGGGGTAACCTTCTCTTGATAATGTTACATATAGCATCATATTGATTGCTATATTTGGTTATAAAGTTAACAGTATTACTACTCTGATTTCTGGCATCGTATCTTGTTTTTTGTTTGTCCTTAAGTAATTTACTTCTGTCAAAGCCAGACACCAAAGTAGCAATATCATTACGCTCTCTTACATTGTAACCTCTTTCTACCAAACGTGAAGTCAAATTTCCAGCATGTTTCCAATACATATCCAAAGAGCTACAATTACGCATTAACCTAATGTACTGTCCTTTAGGGATCCCCTTTTTCAGATGTCTGGGATTTGATGAATCTGCTCTGAGAATAGTATTCCCAGAGATATCTTTCCTATAAACTTCAGTGACAATAGATTCATCTTTGTGTCCTATCAGTACATCTAGATATGGTATATTGTCTCTAGAAGCATTATAAGTGAAGCTTAAGTTGTTGTCATTTAAATTAAGATCATCAACAAAATACTTCAAATTATTTTCTTCACCTCCCCAAATTATCAAAATATCATCGATATATCTGGTATATAACTTAATATTATCTTTATAAAAGTTCTCATTTCCAAAGATCTTTCTGGTTTCAAAATCTGCTAGATATAAATTGGCATACGAGGGGGCAAATTTTGCCCCATCGCTGTCCCTCTAAGTTGCAGATAGAACTCACCATTATACATAAAGTAGTTATGGTGTAGTAAAAATGAGATAGCTTCTAATATAAAATCAATTAATCTGTCATCATACCCAGAATATCTGACAAGCATTCTCTGTACAGCATTTAATCCTTGTTCATGCGGTATGCATGAATATAAAGAAACTGCATCTATTGTGGAAAAAACATAGCCCTCCTTCCATTCAAACTGTTGTATGGATCTAAGTAAATGTTTAGTGTCTCTCAGAAACCCAGGTAATGATTGAACTATTGGCTGTAGCTGTGCATCTACCCATTGGCCCAATCTCTCCCCCAGGGAGCCAATCGCTGAAATTATTGGTCTCCCTGGGGGATTGACTAAAGACTTATGTATTTTAGGTAAGTATTTGAAAACTGGTACTCTCGGATGTTCAACAAAAATTGAGTCAGCTATTGTACCTGTGAATACTGCATTTTCTATTCCTAAATCCAATAAATGTTCAAGCTCTCTTTGAAATTTAATGGTAGGATTAAAAGTGAGTTTTTTGTAGGTTTCAACATCACTTAACTGGCGATATACTTCATTATTCAGACTACAATAATGAAGTATATCGCCAGTTAAGTGATGTTGAAATCTACAAAAAACTCACTTTTAATCCTACCATTAAATTTCAAAGAGAGCTTGAACATTTATTGGATTTAGGAATAGAAAATGCAGTATTCACAGGTAAAATAGCTGACTCAATTTTTGTTGAACATCCGAGAGTACCAGTGTTCAAATACTTACCTAAAATACATAAGTCTTTAGTCAATCCCCCAGGGAGACCAATAATTTCAGCGATTGGCTCCCTGGGGGAGAGATTGGGCCAATGGGTAGATGCACAGCTACAGCCAATAGTTCAATCATTACCTGGGTTTCTGAGAGACACTAAACATTTACTTAGATCCATACAACAGTTTGAATGGAAGGAGGGCTATGTTTTTTCCACAATAGATGCAGTTTCTTTATATTCATGCATACCGCATGAACAAGGATTAAATGCTGTACAGAGAATGCTTGTCAGATATTCTGGGTATGATGACAGATGAATTGATTTTATATTAGAAGCTATCTCATTTTTACTACACCATAACTACTTTATGTATAATGGTGAGTTCTATCTGCAACTTAGAGGGACAGCGATGGGGCAAAATTTGCCCCCTCGTATGCCAATTTATATCTAGCGTATTTTGAAACCAGAAAGATCTTTGGAAATGAGAACTTTTATAAAGATAATATTAAGTTATATACCAGATATATCGATGATATTTTGATAATTTGGGGAGGTGAAGAAAATAATTTGAAGTATTTTGTTGATGATCTTAATTTAAATGACAACAACTTAAGCTTCACTTATAATGCTTCTAGAGACAATATACCATATCTAGATGTACTGATAGGACACAAAGATGAATCTATTGTCACTGAAGTTTATAGGAAAGATATCTCTGGGAATACTATTCCCAGAGCAGATTCATCACATCCCAGACATCTGAAAAAGGGGATCCCTAAAGGACAGTACATTAGGTTAATGCGTAATTGTAGCTCTTTGGATATGTATTGGAAACATGCTGGAAATTTGACTTCACGTTTGGTAGAAAGAGGTTACAATGTAAGAGAGCTTAATGATATTGCTACTTTGGTGTCTGGCTTTGACAGAAGTAAATTACTTAAGGACAAACAAAAAACAAGATACGATGCCAGAAATCAGAGTAGTAATACTGTTAACTTTATAACCAAATATAGCAATCAATATGATGCTATATGTTACATTATCAAGAGAAGGTTACCCCTTTTAGATATGGATGATGATTTAAGATTTCTGTCGAAAAACTGCAAGTTTATCTCCTATAGATCAGACACTATAGGTGATAGAATAAACAAAAATTCAGGTTCACACTCCAATACTAAAGCCACTATACAGACAGGTAAAACCAACAATTGGCTTTCTAAAAAATGTGGCTTTTACAAGTGTGGTGTGAGGCCATGTAAAAGTTGCGATTTTGCTATGGTAGGAGACACTTTTCAGTCCACAAATACTAGAAAACTATATAATATTCAGGGACGTATCAATTGTAGTTCAAACTTTGTTGTCTACCTTATCACCTGTTTACACTGTAATTTTCAATATGTAGGTCTCACCTCTAGGGGCTTAAAGGACAGGATTCGGGAACATCTTTTGTCCCTAGAGGCGGAGGTACCCAAAACTCCAGTGGCCAAGCATTTTTTTGAACATATTGATAAATTCAGGTATTTTCGGTTTCAAGGTATTGAACAGGTTAAAACCAACATCAGAGGAGGTGATAGATATAAGATTTTGAGCAAAAGAGAAATTTATTGGATTTATACCCTCAAAACGGGTTCCCCACTAGGAATAAATAAAATTAGTGACATCAAATTATTTATAGATGCTTAGTTTTATGAATATGTCCATTTAATATAGTAACTACTATATAAGGACTGATCTTTTACTATTGAGATTAGTTCAATATGTTTTCTCTCCTTATTTTTGCTAAGTTGTAACATTATGACATGTATTCACAGTTGCCGTAATATAACTAAGTTTGCATTTAACTTTTATATCTTTTTGGCTACTTTAATGTGTAACATGTGATTTAATTGTAACAGCTTTTGCTTAACATTTTGTCTTCAGGGTTCCGATATTCTTTACTTTGATTTAACACATTTTAATAGAGGTGTTCTATTTAGTCTTAACTTGTAATATTATTATGTGATGTTTATAATGATATTGTAACATTTCTTATGTTGCTGCAAGAAAGTTAATGCTTAGAAGTTTATGGAGTGTAAAAGGTTAGGTCAGAGGTGAGACTTCTGTCTGCTAATTGGCTATTCAGATTTGTTACCTGAGATTTAACAGCTGCCTATAACACTTCTTTCCCAGCTCTGATGAACCGCTTGTGAAGCGGGAAACGCGTCAGCGGGGTTTGTTTGCTGTGCCTGAAATATTGTATGTACGCTTTGTAATATGTATTAAATTACGTTTTTACCTGCATATCTCTCAGCCATTTTTACTACACTGTTGCGATACCTGTTTTCCCTTTTTAATTCTTCATTGGTCAAGACCTTGGTAAGCCTTATGCATATATGACCCGTTCCTATAATAATTACCCTAAAACTTGCTTGCAGATTTCTCCTTTAAATGGCTTTTATTCATTTTGATTCTACTCACAGACTTTTCAACGCCAGCTGTATACCCTCTTCTAATATGCATGCTAGATTACTTTCTGACATTTCCTCTCATATAAAATATGTATTAAAAAAGTTTTTAAATATTCAGTATTTAATTTTCCTAGAACCCTTATTTTCTACCGTCTTCACTATAGCAACTAGCTACTCAGTAGTCTTCCTACTACTTTGTAACTATTCATTATGTCATCCTGTAGTCCACATTTCCGCCCTTTATCTCCCTTAGCTGTCTCCACTTTATATCACGCATAAACTACAACATTATTCATATTTTAGTCTATATCTATAATTGCATATTGTATATCTCTTTATACTCTTTTATAGTATATACTATTCATCTTCTCAAGAATGTCTCCTCTCCAACTCTTAAAAGTCACAGACCTACTTGGATGAAATTATTTTGGCTTATTGACACCTACACCTCTTATGTTAAACTAATTATCTATGGCACTTAGAAAAAATTTAAGCCATGCAAATGCTCTTACACATCTCCCCCCCCCCCCTCTCGTGTGTCTTTAAAGCTTCTTATTCCTAATTAGATTTTAGCACTTTAGGCAAGGACATGTGTTCAGTTTTCTTCTCTTATCCATGTTAAAATCCAATTCTACCTTTTGTATTATAAAAACTGTGTTCAAGAAAAACACTATAATAAAGATACACACAAACATAAATCTACTTTTTATTTCAGGCAACTTCCTTCTCCCCCCCATAAAAAATAAATAAAGTTTGAACAAGTAAATAAAAAATGTAACACTTAATATTTTGAATAATGTGTCTGTTCATATCTAATCTCTTCAGTCGCTCATCATCCCTACAGTTTATTCTTCTTGACATTCTCAACTATTTATTATTATTCTCTAGTAAATATTTTCAATTATCAATGACATTTCATTATTGTGGGGTTGACCACAATCATTAAGTAAAAATAATAATAGTAGGGGTATGTTATGTCATTGCTACTGGTTTTGATGTATGATATTCATCTGAAGAAAACTGTCTTCTTTATAAAAGATCATTCAATATGTTGCAAAAATAAAGCTAAATGGTGTTAAATTATTTCAGATATTCTCACCACAGAGACTTCAATGCCATTGGATGGTAGTTTCCTATGCATTTGTAAATGGGTGAATTACCCATAAGTCTTCAAAATAATTTGTAATGTGATGGTCAGTGCTGTTGGTTGTCACATTTTTGTGGTCATTTAGAACTAAGGTTGGTTTATGTGCCCATACAATGTGTATGTGTTCCCTTAACAGACTTTTGGTTCAGGGTTTTACCCCAAATCAGATCCCTCTCAGCTTTGTTCTTCACTTGGACAAATGCATTTTCAAGAACATTTAAATTGTCAAATTTGTATCCCACTATGAAGGATTGCTAACTGATTTTTTGTTTAATGGAAGGAACTCTGGATTTACTTTTTTGCCTCGTTTATAAACAGAATGGAAATAGCATCAGCCTGTATTGTGACAGCATTTCAATCCACTGCCAGGCCATTAATCATGTCTGGTTTCTCATGAAGTCTTTGCAGCTGTGCTTTGAATTAATTGAATCTATAACCCAAAATATATTTCCTTCCTAAGATAGGGAGAGTCCACGGCTTCATTCCTTACTATTGGGAAATACAATAGCTTACCACCAGGAGGAGGCAAAGGCTTAATTATGCCTCCTACTTCCTCATTACCCCAGTCATTCTTTGCCTTTCGTCACTTTAGGAGGTGGCAGAGAAGTGTCAGAAGATTCGGAGAGTCCTGAAAAAGGGTATCTGCCCTTCGAAATCGGACTAGAGTTTTAAGTAGTCATGTCAACTCAGTGAGAGTATTGATGAAAGTTACAGTCTGAAGATGCAGGGAAAGTTTTTCTGCGAATCCATCCAGACTACTGCTAACAGCTCCTAAGCAATTAGTGTTGACGAGTTTCACTTCCTTCTTTATTTCACTTAAGTCCATGTCAGGAGCGCTGCTATAAGACTGTCACACTTGAGAAGTACTGTCTCGCACTCCATGTGACCAGGTGTAGTCTATGTTCATTTCCTCCATTCCGGCTAAGACTTGAACATGAGGAGAGCGTTTCCTCTGTTAACTGTCTGGGTCTAGGAGGTGGTGAGTGCCCCAGCCATTGGGAGTATAAATGTGCAGTTTTCTATAATAAAAAAAACATTTTTATTTGTGTCCTTCTGTGGGTATAACCTGAGCTATGGAGGACTCTGACATGTTAGATGGTACTCCTTCTGTACTAAATCATACCTGTTTATATTTTACGGAGACCATTGTTTTCCTGCCCACTCAATTATGTTCCACATGCCTTAACACCGTTTTAAAGTCTAAGAAGGGAGACAAGCCCGCTAAGGCTCTTAGTCCCTCTGAGCCGTCTACTTTTCAGGACTCGGCATCCTGTGACATTACTACCCTTGCTACATTATCCACTCCACATGCAGTTCCCCGTAGCACATCTAATCCTCCATCCGGAGGGGGCCTTCTTTCTGTGGACTTTGCCGTGCAGTTTCAAACGATGGTGTCTGCGACCCTCAGTGCATTACCTCGCTCTAACAAATGCAAGAGAAAGATTAAACATAACTCTCCTGACCCGGAGTCATCTAAATATTTATCGGATTTAGCTATTATGTACCAGTTATCTGATGATGAGTTAACCTCTGTAGCTTCAGAGGGTGAACTTTCTGGGTCGGAGTCCTTAGCGTCTAAGCCTCTGTCTACGTTAGAGGTTCCAGAGGCCGTGCTGCCTGAAAAACTTATGATTCCTAAATAACACAGAGTTTACAAAGACAGGAAAGTTCCTTAGATTTTTCCTGTGCTGGTTAAGATTGCGAACATTATTAAGAACGAATGGAAAGAATTTGTTTGTCCTTTTCCCCCTCGTCTACTTTTAAAAAGTTGTTTCCATTCCCGGACTCTCAACTGGATTTGTGGGGCTCCATTCCTAAGGTGGATGGTGCTATCTCTACGCTTGCTAAACATACTACTATATAGGATAGTTCTTCGTTCAGAGAGCCGATGGATAAGAAAATGGAAACCTTTCTGAGAAAGATGTTTCAACATACAGGATTTTTGTTTCAACCGGCGGCTGCAGATGCCATGGTTGCCGGAGCACCTACTTTCTGGTGCGACTCTTTGTCGGAACTCATTGAGGTGGAGTCTCCCCTCAATGACATTCAAGACAGAATTAAAGCTCTGAGAATTGCTAATTATTTTATCTGTGATGCGAACATGCAAATTATTCGCCTAAATGCAAAGGCCTCTGGCTTTGCGGTTCTATCCTTCCGGGACGCTCTGGTTGAAGTCTTGGTCTGCGGATATGAGTTCTAAGTCTAGACTCCTTTCTCTTGCCTTCAAGGGAAAGATTTTATTAGGTCCAGGCCTGGACTCATTATTTCTACGGTTACCGGAGGCAAGGGTTCCTTCCTACCGCAAGATAAGAAGAACAAGCAGAATAAGAAGCCAGCCGAAAATAAATCGGCATGAAGGGGTGGCCCCCGATCTGGGATCGGATCATGTAGGGGGCAGACTGTCTCTTTTTTCAGAAGCCTGGTTCAAGGATGTACAGTATCCGTGGGTCCTGGAGGTGATATCTCAGGGATACAAGATAGACTTAAAATCTCATTGCTTTTCTCGAATCTGTCTACCAGACCAGAAAAGAGGGATGCCTTTCTAGGGTGCGTTCGGGATCTATCCTACTTAGAGTTGTTGTCCCGGTGCCTATTGTCAGTATATTTATAAAAATCTTCAGTAGTGCTCTCCAAATAATATATCAGTCTATGGCAGGGCTATAATACAATACATTTAATAATTATCCTTTAAAATATAAACCCTCAATCAATATGCATCTACTAGAAACCATAAAATTAATATAAATATCTGAATTCTTTTATTTAGTTAATATCTATGAACATATTGGAATATATTTGTAATACCAGAATATGACACAATATTATATACGTTTAAAAAGACTATTTAGATATGCTATACTTCTTACAAAACTCATAAAAATTTACCTTTAAAACCAGCCTTATTTATAAATAGCCTTTCATTCAATTAACACAATGGGATTCTAAGTAAAATACTCAGCTATTTACCCACACTTTACACTAACACAATTCTAATTTAAAATATCAAAATGTTCACAGATAATTTACTTAGCATCAATGATATATGTTTAACAATACATAGGCTATGAAATACTAACTGAAATACAATTTTTCTCTCTTCAATCTACCCCAAATCTTTTAATACATTACCAGGATGATCACCAATCGATATCCAATATCTTTCAGCAGGTTTTAATCTCACCTCAGAAATACCAATCCTATATTATAAAAGGCCAAGTGTTTGTCTGAAGCCGTCATGCGCAGTAGAGACAAACACACGGCCTTTAGATTGGGAGCGCGAGGTACACTGCATACAAGCAGCTGTGAGATAGGGAGCGCGAGCTACTCAACAGGTGTGAGGTCTGCTGCGTGAGAAGCGGCAACGCGCTCCCCAGACCTCACAGTTGTTTGTGGCCGACGGGAGCATTGCGATAGGGGCGTGGTCGGGCGTCGCGAGGGGCGTGGTCGGGCGTCGCGAGGGGCGTGGCCGGCGGGTGTTGCCGCAATGGGGCGTGGCCGGGCGGGGTCCCGCGATGTGAAGACAGAGCCAGAGAGGGAGCAGGAGGGGGGAGACAGACAAAGGGGTGGGAGAGCCAAAGAGAAGGGGTGGTGGGAGAGTCAAAGAGAAGGGGGGGTGGGAGAGCCAAAGAGAAGGGGGGGTGGGAGAGCCAAAGAGAAGGGGGGGGGGAGAGCCAAAGAGAAGGGGGGGGGGAGCCAAAGAGAAGGGGGGGAGAGAGCCAAAGAGAAGGGGGGGGAGAGAGCCAAAGAGAAGGGGGGGGGAGAGAGCTAAAGAGAAGGGGGGGGAGAGCCAAAGAGAAGGGGGGGAGCCAAAGAGAAGGGGGGGGGGAGCCAAAGAGAAGGGGGGGGGAGCCAAAGAGAAGGGGGGGGGAGAGCCAAAGAGAAGGGGGGGGGAGAGAGCCAAAGAGAAGGGGGGGGAGAGAGCCAACGAGAAGGGGGGGGGGGAGAGCCAAAGAGAAGGGGGGGGAGAGAGCCAAAGAGAAGGGGGGGAGAGAGCCAAAGAGAAGGGGGGGGGAGAGAGCCAAAGAGAAGGGGGGGGGAGAGAGCCAAAGAGAAGGGGGGGAGAGAGCCAAAGAGAAGGGGGGGGAGAGCCAAAGAGAAGGGGGGGGGAGAGCCAAAGAGAAGGGGGGGAGAGAGCCAAAGAGAAGGGGGGGGAGAGAGCCAAAGAGAAGGGGGGGGAGCCAAAGAGAAGGGGGGGGAGAGCCAAAGAGAAGGGGGGGAGAGAGCCAAAGAGAAGGGGGGGGGGAGAGAGCCAAAGAGAAGGGGGGGGGGGAGAGAGCCAAAGAGAAGGGGGGGGAGAGAGCCAACGAGAAGGGGGGGGAGAGAGCCAAAGAGAAGGGGGGGGGGGGAGAGAGCCAAACAGAAGGGGGGGGGAGAGAGCCAAAGAGAAGGGGGGGGGGAGAGAGCCAAAGAGAAGGGGGGGGGGGAGCCAAAGAGGGGGGAGAGAGAGCCAAAGAGGGGGGGGGGGGAGAGCCAAAGAGGGGGGGGAGCCAAAGAGGGGGGGAGTGAGCCAAAGAGGGGGGGAGAGAGCCAAAGGGGGGGGAGAGCCAAAGAGGGGGGGAGAGAGAGAGCCAAAGAGGAAAGAGAGCCAAAGAGGAGAGTAAAAGAGGGGAGAGAGACAAAGAGGGGGGAGAGAGAGCCAAAGAGAGGGGGGGCAGAGCCAAAGAGAGGGGGGGCAGAGCCAAAGAGGGGGGGCGAGCCAAAGAGGGGGGGAGAGCGCCAAAGAGGGGGGAGAGAACAAAAGAGGGGGGAGAGAGCCAAAGAGGGGGGAGAGAGAGAGCCAAAGAGGAAAGAGAGCCAAAGAGGAGAGAGAGCAAAAGAGGGGAGAGAGAGCAAAAGAGGGGAGAGAGAGCAAAAGAGGGGAGAGAGACAAAGAGGGGGGAGAGCCAAAGGGGGGGGGGAGAGCCAAAGGGGGGGGATAGAGCCAAAGGGGGGGGGGGAGAGAGCCAAAGAGGGGGGGGGAGAGCCAAAGAGGGGGGGAGAGAGCAAAAGAAAGGAGGGAGAGAGCCAAAGAGGGGAGAGAGAGAGCAAAAGAGGGGAGAGAGAGAACAAAGGAGAGGGGGGAGAGAAAGCAAAAGAGAGGGGGGAGAGAAAGCAAAAGAGAGGGGGGAAGAGAGAGCAAAAGAGGGGGGAGAGAGCAAGGGGTGGGACCGCTGTTCTGAAAAAAATGGCCCGTGTACACAGGATTTAGTACTAGTAAGTATATATTGCAATAAATGATAAAAGGATAGATCAGCTTTGCCAAAGTAAAAATTGTATCTCACGCCCAGCACCCAGTTACAAGTTAGCTCAGCACAATCTCTGTGTGTTTCTGCCAAGTTTCTATTGCCCCACTCACACAGCATGTGGTCAATTTGCATCTGAATGTAAATCGTCAATATTCTCACAAAACATGTCGCTTTCTCACAAGATATCTCTTCCAGGTCAGACTTCCAGGCAACGCTGTGAGGGTAAGAGATTTTGTCTCACATTTCCAGGCAGTCACACACATGGTCTCCTGAAATGGTTGTTACATTTTAATTAATCCAAATGCTCTATTGTCCTCACTTGTGTGTTTAGAATAACTTTACATGCTGAGTGGGGGAGAACTAAACATGATTGTAAGTTCCCACGGGAATAGGGCCCTCAATCCCTCCTGTATGTGTTTGTAAATTTTGTCCTGTTTTTTACAAGTCTTGTATTGTTTTATTTAAATGAATTGTATCCATGGACAGCGCTGCGGAATATGTTGGCGCTTAATAAATAAAGTATAATAATAATAATAATTGAAGTCAGTTTTTCTGAATGAAATGAATCATTTTCTACTGACCAGCCAAATATCTGATTAAATATATATATTTATTAACCTTAAAATATATGATTAAAATATATATATTTATTAACCTTACATATACCTTGACACTATCGAAGAAAGAGGTTTGGGGTTTTTCTTTTTTTTTTTTTTTTGGTCCCAAAGAAGGAGGGAACTTTCTGCCCAATCCTGGACCTAAAGTGTTTAAAATTTCTCAGTGTCTCTTCCTTCAAGATGGAGATAAGGTCCATTCTTTCTTTAATTCAGGAAGGCCAGTTTATGACCACTATAGAACTCAGGGTATTGCAGTAGCCCCATACTTGGACAATATTCTGGTGCAAGCACCATCCTTTCGTCTTGCAGAAGAATTCTCTGAGTTCCTTCTCAGTCTTCTTCGATCACATGGATGGAAGATAAACTTGGAAAAGAGTTCTTTTATCCCAAGTACCAGGGTGGAATTCCTGGGTACTATAATAGACTCCATATCCATTAGAATATTTCTAACAGACCAGCGACTTTGCAAGTTAGCTTCGGCATGTCTTGCCCTCCGGACCTCCTTGACTGGGAGGCGGATTTTCTCAGCAGGAAATTCTTCCACCCAGGTGAATGGTCTCTCTATTCCGAGGTGTTTACAGAGATATGCAGCAAGTGGGGGAAGCCGGAGATAGATCTCATGGCGTCCCGTCTTAATACCAAGCTACCCAGGTACGGGTCGAGGTCGAGGGATCCCCAAGTGGATCTAATAGATGCACTAGCAGTGCCCTGGAGGTTCAAACTCCTATATCTTTTTTTCCTCCATTACCACTACTTCCTCGAGTGGTGGTAATCCTGATTGCTCCATCGTGGCCACGAAGGACGTGGTTTGCGGATCTAGTGGGATGTTCTCATCTCCTCCATGGAAGTTATCTTGTCGCAGAGACCTGCTGATACAAGGTCCATTTTGTTAATCAAAATCTAGATTCTCTGAGGCTGACTGCGTGGAGATTGAACGCTTAGTCTAAGCCAAGAGTGGTTTCTCTGAGAGTGTTATTGATACTCTTATTCAAGCTCATAATCCAGTTACTCGGTGTATCTACCATAAGGGGCATACTTATTCCGCTGTGAAGAGCGTGGTTTTTCCTGGCACAGAGTTAAGGTTGCCAGGATCTTATCTTTTCTCCAGAATGGGCTGGAGAAGAACCTTTCTGTTAGTTCCCTGAGAGGACAGATTTCGGGCCTGTCGGTTTTATTGCATAAGAGACTGGCTGAGCTTCCAGACTTCAGACTTGTGTTTAGATCTGAGGCTCCTCCTTGGAGCCTAAATCTTGTTCTTCGGGTTTTGCAACAGGTTCCGTTTGAGCATTCCGTTGACATTAAATCGTTATCTTGGAAGGTTCTCTTTTTATTGGCTATTGCTTCTGCGCGCAGAGTTTCTGAGATCTCTGCTTTGCAATTTGAGCCCCCTTATATGATTTTTCATGCAGATAAGGCAGTTTTACATACTAAATTATGTTTTCTTCCTAAGGTTGTGTCAGATCGCAACATCAATCAGGAGATTGTGGTTCTTTCCTTGTGTCCTAATCCTTCTTCATCGAAGGAACGCTTGCATCACAATTTGGATGTGGTTCGCGCCTTTAAGTTCTATCTTCAGGCTACTAAGGAGTTTAGACAATCTCCTTCTTTGTTTGTCGTCTATTCAGCGAAGCGTAAGAGGCAGAATGCTACTTCGACTTCCCTATCTTTTTGGTTAAGGAGTTTCATCCGCTTACGAGACAGCGGGACATCATCCTTCTTAGAGGATAACGGCTCATTCCACTAGAGCAGTGGCTTCCTCTTGGGCCTTTAAGAATGATTCCTCTATAGTTTAGATTTGTAAGGCGGCTACCTGATCCTCCTTGCATACTTTTACAAAATTTTACTAGTTTAATGTTTTTGCTTCGGCTGAAGCAGCTTTCGTGATAAAAGTTTTTGCAGGCTGTGGTTCCCTCAGAATAGGGTCCACCTCTTCCTTTTTGTTCCCTCCTGTTTTTCATTCGGTGTCCTCTGGAGCTTGGGTATAGTTTTCCCAACAGTAAGGAATAAAGCCGTGGACTCTCCCTATTTTAGGAAGGAAAACATAATTTATGCTAACCAGATAAATTCCTTTCCTTCCGGATAAGGAGAGTCCACAGCCCCCGCCCGTTTTTTCTTGTCTTGTTTATTTTATCTTCTGGCACTATTTATACCCTAATGTTTCTCCTACTTTTCCATGTTCCCTCGGCAGAATGACTGGAGTAATGAGGAAGAGGGAGGGATATTTAAGCCTTTGGCTGGAGTGTCTTTGCCTCCTCCTGGTTGCCAGGTGTTGTATTTCCCAACAGTAAGGAATGAAGCCGTGGACTCTACCTATCCAGAAGGAAAAAAAATTGTCTGGTAAGCATAAATTATGTTTTTCCAGACATTTTTAGCCAAGTGAAAGGTTCCATGTTTTGTTGACTGGTATAAAGTTAGTGTTTTCAAGACAGACAGATACCAATCAGAGAAGGCGTTGATGTGGGCTCTGCCAATCAAATGTTCTGAAACAAAACACTGATCTTGTGAAAGTTTTACTTACAAGGTGTATACTGTATATTAGGTGGTATGCTGGCATTCCAAATGTGCTATACTGGCACCACAACATTGTACATTCATTATTTTGGTATTTATTGTGATGGCATTCAGATAATAATGCCTTTTTAACCATTTGTTGTCAACTAGTGACTAAATATTTTCAGTGCTTTGAAAGTTCAGTTGTGACCCTGTAAGCATGTTTTTTGTTGGTTAAGCTCTACCATTTTATAAATCATAATTTGAAAGGAAAAAAAAAAGCAGCTGATGCAGGAAATTTGAAACTTACATTTACAATTATATTTTCCAAAACTCAAACTCTGTGCACAAAAAAATGTAATAACTTAATTTTTTAAATCTATGCAGACATTATTCAGATCATTTTTAAGCATATGAGATGGGGCGTGCTAAAATACCTACAATATTCTAATAACAACTATTGTGAATTGAATGTAACATTCAAGCAGACAGGACATTGTAATTTGAATGTTGAGTAGTACAGATTAACAACAGCAAAATTGATGGGAGTCGCAGTTGTCTTCAAAATCAACAATAGGGAATGGATAACCCAGGAGACCACTTTTAAAGATTGTTAATTTACCTGTAAAGTATTGTGCTTATTCTTTGTATTATGCAATTTTATTATTTTTCTGCTCCTTTTGGAATCTTGGACATATGCTTTTTTTATTGACGGCATCTGGTCTTTACTTTAATAAACTGTCTAATGTAAAATGCCAATTTCCTGCTTTAGCAGTGTTTTTTCCCTTATATTATTAGTTGCTCTGATTTATGAAATTACCCTTTTGAATTTAACATTATTCTCTAAAATTTTACACTTACATTTTGTGGTATACTTTGCAAAAAGGAAATGTGATTTTATAATTTACATTATTACTGTACATACATTATAACTATTTAATACTGTCTCTACAGTTACAGAAGACATTTCCCAAGCAGAGTCGGTTAGCCGGTAAGATTTCTAGTAATAATATTTTATAACTAAAGGTTCAATATATTTTGACACAAACAACCACATATGGTTTTAGTGGCATATCAAGTTTAACAATGTACCCAATCTGGGTTAAGCTACATAGCTGTACGTTAAGCACCTTAGAAATTGAAGTATAAAAACAGAAAAAGGTATATTAAACAGTAATAATATGCGAGACATAATGATGTATTCAAAGCAAATATTAGCCTTAGAATAATATGTAGATGTTACAAATTGTAGATAATAAGTGTAAAGGTTTAATTTCTATAAAGTACTTTGGTTTCTAAAGTAATGAGCTCCACCATGCTTAAATTTAAGTTTTCTCCTTATCTCTCTTGCCTGACCAAGGACAATCAATACAGATATAAAAGAGTCTATAGAAAACCCTGCAAACAAGGCTTTGTGGACACCCTGTTAGATAAATACTTCTATATTCCACATATCCTCATTTGCATAGTCTTTTTATTGACTGTTATATATCTGTCCCAAATTGTCATCAGCAAGAGTGATAGAAAAGGGGAAAACTTAAGTTTAAACATAAAGGCATCCAATACTTTATAGAATCAGAGTGGGATTTATAAAAACAAATGCAAAAAATACATAATGCAGGAAACTATACAGATGCTGGGGTTAAAAGATGAGGTAGTACTATATTTTTTAATAAGGTAATATCTAGAGCAGCTTTAACAAAGCCGTTAACATATTGTATGCATTTTAATAACAATTAGCGTGATAGTTTAATTGATTGTACATTAATCAAAACTGTCAGCTGGGGAATGTATAAATTTGTAGGTAAGAGAATATAATAAGTGGACGCTTTTATTTTCGTTGACATTTGCCTTGGCTTTCCTCAATTCTATTTGTTATTTATATTTAAGAAATGAATAGATTTTGTAGTATTTTTGAAAGACTTTTATTAAAGGTTTTATTAGGCTATAATTGGCCAAGCATTGCCAGCAAAAAATACTAATTTAGTACATTTTATAACAAATCTTTTCTCTTTTACTTAAAGTGCCTCTGGAAAGTCAGCGGACGTAGACTCATGGCCTTCAGATGAAGACGATCTAGACTTTTTTCCTCAGGTACTTAAGTGGGAATTTAGTTGTTTTGTGAAGCAAACAATTAATATTAGAGAAGCAGAAAAAATGTCATTGGACCCAACATGAGCATGTGCACATATCTATAGTTTTCCTCCTGTTTATAGTTCTCATGTTCCTGTATACAGAGGCCCTAACTACAATATCTCATGTATTCATTACTTTCCATTTTCCAGTTAGAAGGGTTTAAAAGGGACACAAAAGTATGTTTCTTTCCTATGGCATGGAGAGTTTGATTTCATTCCAACTACTAGTGGGAATTCAACTCCTGGCTAGCAGGAGGAGGCAAAGAGCACCTCAGCAGAGGTGTTAAGTGTCACTTTCCTTACCCATAATCCCCAGTCATTCTTTGCCTCTATCATCGGGAGGATGTGGGAAGGTTGTGTCTGAAGATATTTAAACCTTTAATGGGTACTTTTCCCTGCAAGCAAGGATTTGGGCTATGCTGTTTCAATGTCAATCTCTTATAGTATAATCTCTAATAGTATTGCTTATTGGTGCGACTCTTTATCGACCTCATTTCTGAAGAGACTACCATAGAGGAGATCCAGGATAGGATCAAGGCTGTACAGCTGGCTAATATTTTATCTGTGATGCCAGCATGCAAGTTGTTAGGCTGGGAGCCAATATTTCTAGCTTTTCAGTTCTTCTTGCAGAGTTCCATGACTAAAGTCTTGGTCTGCAGATGTATCATCCTAGTCCAAACTTTTGTCTTTATCTTTTCATCCCTTTTGTAACTTTAAGGGACAAAAGCCTTGTCTCCTCTTCTTCCAAGCCGGAGCAACCTACGACCTCATGGAGGTTTAGCCAATCTTGGAATAAGAGCAAAAAGTCCAAGAAACCTTCCTCTGACTCTAAGTCAACATGAAGGGACCGCCCCCAAGCCTGTTTTGGATCAAGTAGTGGACAGGATTTCTTACCTTCGACAGGTTAGGATCCGTGATGGCCCAGGTCTTTGGGCGGTGGAAGACATTTCCTAGGGATACAGGTAAGGGTTCAAGTCCTGTTCCCCTAGGGGCAAATTTGTCCTGTCAAGGTTATCAGTAAACCAGGTGAAGAGAGTAGCCTTCTTAAACTGCGTATAGGACTTATCTTCTCTGGGAGTGATTGTTCCAGTTGGTGGAACAGGGTCTAGGATTCTTTTCAACCCTTTTTGTAGTTCCCAAGAAAGAGGGAACTTTCCAACCCATATTGGGCCTCAAGTGTCTCAACAAGTTCCGTCCTTCAAAATGGAGACTATTTGTTCCATTCTACCCTTGGTTCAGGAGGGTCAGTTTATGACTACCATAGACCTGAAGGACGCGTATCTTCATGTTCCCATTCACAGAGAACATCACCATTTTCTGCAGTTTGCCTTTCTAGACAAACATTTCCAGTTTGTTGCCCTTCCCTTTGGCCTTGCTACGACTCCTCAAATCTTTACAAAGGTTCTAGGGGCCCTTTTAGCGTTGGTCAGATCTCCGGGATTAGCGGTGTGACAACCAAGGTTAACCAACCCTGCGCCAGTCGCTTGTTTGGCACAGAAAGGGTTATCAGACCCCTTCTACTGTCACTAATATGTCACAATCTAGCCACACCAGGCAAGCTTGTGATTTAGTTCAGTGGGTGCAAGGGTTAACAACACTCTCTAGTCTGTACTAGACTTAAAAGAAATGCCCCAAACTCCCCTTTAATGCCACCCACACTAAACTAGCTATGCTGCCACCACTTATGATTTATTAAAGGGAAAATTCTAAGGAAAAACCCAGCCTTACACATTAACTCTCAGAATACAATTTAGCAGAAAATAACCTAAAGTATACAGTTCTAATACTCCAGTCTCTTTCAGTAACGTGGTTCAAATATTAGACAAAGGCCAAAGCTTAATAAATTAATTATTTATTATGCCAAAAATTATTATACACAATGCATTATTAATAAAAAGTTGTTACAAATAAAATTACACACAAGCAAACCGGTTTTCAAAATAAAAAGAAGAAAAATAGAAACCTTACACTGTACTAGTCTTTGGAATCTGTTGCCAGAGAGATAGCATGAAGCAATGGGTCCTTACTCTGTTTTGTCACAGCCTCCCTGGTAAGAATGACAATTTCATTGTTAAAACACAAGATTCTTATACATATTTTCCAGAGATCAGGTTGCCTGACCCCACCCTCCTTGCAGGGGCTAAGAAACCCCCTATCTTTTATGAACTTTAATAAACTCTAAGTCTTTGCCTGAAATTATAGAAAACATTATAATTCCTGCTAGGTAAATTTATTTTCATATAAGCAGGAAGGCAATCTCTTGGTATCAAATTGATTCTCCCAATGAAACTAAGTATGACAGGGTTGTCATATTTACCTTCATCTAATGTCATAACAGTTTTAAACACATATATACATTATACCCATGTCCCTTTATTGACCTTATCAATTTCTGTGACAAGGCACTGTTTTGTATCATGCCCTCTGCTGAAAGTCTGAGCGATAAAGCTCTCTTCTGTGTATACTACATAGTATTTATGAGGCTCCTGGCACTTCAAAGAAAACACAAACAAACACAGGACACAATTCTTCTTGAAAAACAAATCTTTTTTTTTAGCTCACAGGCTAAAGAGAATTAACCCCTTAGCAGCTAAATCCTGAGGTATTCGCGACAAGCGGTGGCGCCAGACCTGGACAACATCTTGTTTCAGGCATCAACTTTTCAGTTAGCAAGATCTCATACAGAGATGCTGTTGTCTATTTTACGTTCCCACGGGTGGAAAGTGAATCTGGAAAAGATTTTCCTGGTGCCATCCACCAGGGTGTGTTTCTTGGGAATGATTCTAGAGTCTGTCCATGAAGATTTTTCTGACGGATGTCAGAAAATCCAATCTTCTTGCTTCATGCCTTTCACTTCAGTCCTCTATCCGTCCATCAGTGGCTCAGTGTATGGAATTAAATGGTTGCTTCTATGGACATTATACTCTTTACTCGTTTCCATCTGAAGACCTCTACAGTTATGCATGCTCAGACAATAGAATGGGACCACTTAGATCTCTCGCAGAGGATAGCTCTAGACCGCCTAAAAAAGCTCTCTATCTTGGTGGATGTCACAAGTCCATCTGTCTCAGGGTATATGCTTCCTGAGACCATCATGTGTGATTGTAACCACAGATGCCAGCCTGTCTAGCTGGGGAACAGTTTGGAGTTCTTTATAGGCTCAGGGTCTTTGGATTCAAGAAGAGTCTTCTCTTCCCATAAACATCCTAGCGTTGAGAGCAATTTTTAATGCTTTAACAGCCTGGCCTCAACTAGTTTTGGTCTGGGTTATCAGATTTCAATCGGACAACATCACCTCAGTGGCATACATCAACCACCAGGGAGGAACTCGGAGTTTGTTAGCTATGAAGGAGGTGACTTGCATTCTCCAGTGGGCAGAGTCTCACGATTGTTTCCACTCTGCCATCCACATCTCAGGGGTGGTCAACTGGGAAGCGGATTTTCTGAGCGTGCAGACCTATTTTCCCGGGGAGTGGGTTCTCCAGCCGGAAGTATTCTCAATAATAACCCTCAGGTAGGGGGTTCCAGAGTTGGATCTGATGGCATCATGCCTAAACGCCAAGCTTCCAAGGTACGGTTCGAGATCAAGAGATCCACAAGCCGCTCTGATAGACGCTCTGACGGTGCAGTGGAAATTCAGTATTGCATACCTGTTCCCTCTGTTTGCTCTTCTTCCTCAAGTTATTGCTTGTATCAAGCAGGAGAGGGCATCAGTGATTCTAATAGATCCTGCCTGGCCTCAAAGGATCTGGTTCGCGGATATGGTGAAGATATAATTTCTTCCCCCTTGGTGGTTGTCTTTGAGGAAGGACCTTCTTCTTCAGGGTCCCTTCCTCCACCCAGATTTAGATTATCTGAAGCTGATTGCTTGGAAATTGAACGTCTAGCTTTAGCTTGGCGTGGTTTTTCTGAGAAGGTCATTGATATCATGCTTCAGGCTCGTAATCCTTTTTCTCGCAAGATTTACCATAAGGTATGGCGTAGATACCTTTATTGGTGTGAATCAAAAGGTTTTCTCTTGGAATAGGGATAAAGGTACCCCAATTTTTTTGTATTTTCTTCAGGATGGCCTGGAGAAAGGTTTATCAGTCAGTACTCTGAAGGGTCAGTTTTCTGCTCTGTCTATCTTTTGCTCACACGTCTGGTGGATTAGCCAGATGTTTTATTTTTTGTTCAGGCCTTGGCAGATTCCGGCCTGTGTTTAAACCTGTTGCTTCCTCTTGGACTATTGTTTTTAAATTTCTGCTGCAGGCTCCGTTTGAGCCTATGCATGCAGTTGATATAAAGTTGTTATATTGGAAGATTTTTGCTATTTCTTCTGCTCGCAGAGTTTCCGGTTCTGCAGTTTGATCCCCTTTCCTTATTTTTCATTCGGAGAAGGCGGTTCTTTGTACTAGTTGGCATTTCTTCCCATGGTAGTATCAGATCTCAATATCTAATTATTTTATCCTAATCCTTCTTCTTAAGAAGGAACGCCTGTTGCATAGCCTGGTTGCTGTGCATGCTCTAAATTGTTTCCTTTAAGCAACTATGTTTTTCAGCAATCATCTGCCCTGTTTGTTTTTTCTCTGGTAAAAGTAAGGATCAGAAGGCCTCTTCAACTTCTCTTTCTCTCTGGTTGAGAAGTGTTATCCGGTTTGCTTATGAGACAGCTGGACTAGAGCCTCTTGAAAGTATTACGGCTCATTCCACTAGGGCTATCTCTTCTTCCTGGGCTTTCAATATTGAAGCATCTGTGGAGCAAATCTGCAAGGCGGCCACTTGGTCCTCATACTTTTCCAAAATTCTACAAATTTGATACTTTTGCCTCTGCTGAGGCTTTGGGAGAAAAGTTCTTCAAGCGGTGGTGCCTTCTGTTTTTGACCGCCTGTCTTTTTATCCCTCCCTTTCATTCTGTGTCCTCTAGCTTGGGTATTGGTTCCCACTAGTAATTGGAATAAAATTTTGGACTCTCCATGCCATAGGAAAGAAAACAAAATGTATGCTTACCTGATAATTTTTTTTCTTTCCGGTCATGAAGAGTCCACGACTTGCCCTTATTTACATTTAAAACGGCACATTTTTGGTACAAACCTCAGGTACCTCTATACCCTTGTGTTATCTTCTTTTTCCATTTTCCTTTGGCAGAATGACTGGAGATTATGGGTAAGGGAAGTAACACTTAAAGTGAAAGTAAATCCTAGCGTTTTACCAACGCTAGGATTTACTATTGAAACAAATAAAGGGCACTTTCATCCATGAAGTATAAGATACTTTATGTAGAAAGCTCCTTTATTTGATTCAATAAATCGCAGTTTTTAGCTGCTTCGGCAGCCCACGGCTAAAAAACTTTTTTGCTAAGAGGTGACGTTTTCACACTTTTAGCCAATAGCCGTGCGGTAAATCCGGTTTGGCTCCCATGGGAGCCGGATTTACCGCACTGCTATTGGCTAAGAGTTGAAAACGTCACCTCTTAGCCAAAAACTTTTTTAACCGTGCTCTGCTGTAGGAGCTATAAGCGGCGATCGATTGAATCAAATAAAGGAGCTTTCTACATGAAGTATCTTATACTTCATGAATGAAAGTGCCGTTTATTTGTTTCAATAGTAAATCCTAGCGTTTGTAAAACGCTAGGATTTACTTTCACTTTAACAGTTCTGCTAGAGTGCTCTTTGCCTCCTCCTGCTGGCTAGGAGTTGAATTCCCACTAGTAATTGGAATGAAATTGTGGACTCTCCATGCCCAGAAAGAAAGAAATTTATCAGGTAAGCATAAATTTAGTTTTTTCTATGTTGCATCTAAAAGAGGAAGTTTTTATAATGTATTATTTGCTATTGTTGTTATGCTTGTGAGATGTGCCAATGTCTACCAATAAAGCATTGAGAGATCAGTGTATCAGCCAGTAATTAGTTCTTGAAGGGACATAAAACACTAAATAAATGCTATAAAGAATGATGCATTCAAAGAAAAGATTATACTGAGAATTACATGTAGATGGAGTTTTTTTAAAGTTTCATTAGCTGTTTTAATATTCACAAAATAAGTGTAAAGTTTTAGTGTCTATAAAATAAGTTGAGCAGCCATCTTGTAACTTAGGTTATCTTTTCTGATGTGGCCAATAAGGGACAGTTATAAATAGGTCAATAGAGTGTTCAGCCAATGGCTGTGTAAAATATAACAGTGTTCTGTACTTCCATTTCTAACAGGAACTGAAAAGCTCACCATTTCAGAATAGAAATTACAGGAAAAGGGGACAAAATAAATAATGAAAGTATACTGCAGTTTTTATATAACCATCTCAAAGTGTTTAATGTCCATTTAAGGCTAAGAAGTAGTGTTCTTTCATAAGCATGATAAACTGTTTGCTGTCCCTTTTTAAAGGTAAGACAACTCAAAAATCGAATCTACACCAAACTGAATGCATAGCATCCAATGCGGTTAATTAACAAAATTAATAAAAAATAAACAAATAAATATCTTAAAGGGAAATGCACCAAATGGGCTGTTGGAAAGATGTTAAAAAAGTAATGGTATAATCTTAAGGTACTCAGGCCTAAAAAGTTAAAATCCCAGAAAGCAAAGTTAACAAGTGGCAGTATTTCTATTCAGACCTTATACTGTAGAACAGCTGTGTAGAAAACATTGTTATTCCAATATCTCTTCTCCTTTTGTACTTTTAAATACATTTTCTCAATTATTTTTGATGGGTAAAAATGTTCCTAATTTAAATTTGTTTATCAGTATTTTTAATGTAACACAATAATTCTGAATCTGCTATTATAGAGGTGCATTCAAGATTTATTTATTTTTGTTATTGCTTTGTAGACCCCACCAAAACCGAGTTTGAAACAACTACTCAATACAAAAGAAAATGGTTAGTAATGAGCTATTGTTTATTACCCATTGTAAATCCTCTATCATAGTTATTGTGTAAAATTTGCATATTTTTCTTGCTTTAGTTAATGAAAAAGGTAGAGTTACCACAGCACAGCCTATAGCCTTTGCCCTGCAGAATAAAGATAGTGATGAAGATTCCCTCAATGGTAGTGAAAAGGAAGATGCAATCAAGTTCCCCCTGCCTAAGCCTTTATCCCAAGTCCGTGCCTACCCTCAACCTGGATATTTTAAACCCGGCTCCTTTACAGAACTTCCCCAGATGAATTCTTCTCCCATCCTAAGCTTAAATAAGGTAAATGTTATTTACTGTTTCAAATTATATTTGTTTATACTGATTGTATTTTTTTTTCTTTTTTCACTTTGCCTTCGGAAGAGGATTGTGGAAGTATAAAACATGGAAATACTAGTGCATGTGTAGATTCAAACAGAGTAAAGAAATATGATATAAGTAAACATTTAGGTTCTGGAAAAGATCTAGAAATCGATAAAGGGGAAGACAAGTTTGTGGAAGAAATGAATAATAGGTATAATGAAGATGGTGAAGATGAGGAAAGTGAAAATTGTGAAGATGAGGAATATGAAGACTACAAAGAAGATGAAGAATGTGAAGATGAGGAAGATGAAGAATGTGAAGATGAGGAAGATGAAGAATGTGAAGATGAGGAAAATGTAGAATGTAAAGATGAGGAAGATGAAGAATGTGAAGATGAGGAAAATGTTGAATGTGAAGATGAGGAAGATGACGAATGCAAAGATGAAGATGAGGGAAATGTAGAATGTGAAGATGAAAATGTAGAATGTGACGATGAGGAAAATGTAGAATGTGAAGACGAGGAAATAGAAGACAGTGAATGTCAGGAAGACAAAGAATGTGAAGAAGAACAAAATAAGAAAAGTGAAGCTGAGAGAGATGAAGAATGTGAGGATGAAGTAGGTGTCATTGAAAGATCTGTGGAAAACATAGAGGAAGAATGTGTGGTTGAAGATGGTTTATGTAAAAAATGTATTCATCAAGAACCATATTTTTCTAAAAAAGATAAAACTTTTGTCACTGAAAATGAAGCAGAGGATTTTCTGGATGTGACTGAGAATACAGTAAAATGCACAGATAATTTAGATTGTAATGCAGATATAGAAAATCGTCATGTAAATGACATTTCGGAAACCATTAAAAATGAACATGAGGAAATAAATGTTTGTGTTTCTGATAAACCTATCAGAGATCATCAAGATTCCTTCCAACACGTACAAGATTCTCAGGCTATTCCAGATTGCAGTGATATTCCAGTTTCGTTAATAATTGGCTTTTATGAAACATGTAGTGAAAATGAAAGCTGTTCAGTAAAAAGTGATGTTGGTTTGTTAGCTAGTGAGTTAAAATTTGATTGTGATATCACTAATCAAAAGGAAACAGAAGATGAAAGAAATCTACATGATAATGCATTTTACATTGATGATCACCGTGATACTAACTTTGAAAAAAATGAAAAGCTAAATTGGGACAAAAGAAACCAAGAAGCACATTTGTCAGGCTTTATTTTTGATGACAACCAAGTAAATCCAGGTTTGAAAATCGAGGATACAGCACTATTGGATGGATTACAAGATCCATTGATTTCCAAGAATCATGTGAGTAGAAACATTACTAAAGTGTGCTTTTGTTTTATAGCATATTATCATAGATACATTTAGTCTAGAAATATACGGCTAGCTTTAGAGTTTTGTCGGTAAAGACCCGCGTAGCTAACACTGATTTTTTCCCCAGCGCACCCTTAAGACAACGCTGGTATTTAGAGTTGTCTGATGGGCTGCGTTAGGCTCAGAAAAGGGTGCGTTGAGCCTAATTTAGCTCCACATCAACCCTCAATACCAGCGTTGCTTACGGTAGCGGTAAGCTGAAAAAACGTGCTCGTGCATGATATCCCCATAGGAAACAATGGGGCAGTTTGGGCTGAAAAAAACCCAGCGTTCAGCTCCTAACGCAGCCCCATTGTTTCCTATGGGGAAACACTCTCTAAGTCTGCACCTAACATCCTAACATGAACCCCGAGTCTAAACAACCCCTAATCTTAAACTTATTAACCCCTAATCTGCCGCCCCCGCTATCGCTGACACCTGCATTATACTATTAACCCCTAATCTTCCGCTTCCGGACACCGCCGCAACCTACATTATCCATATGAACCCCTAATCTGCTGCCCCTAACACCGCCGACCCCTATATTATATTTATTACCCCCTTATCTGCCCCCCAACGTCGCCGCTACCTTACCTACACTTATTAACCCCTAATCTGCCGACCGGACCTCGCCACTACTATAATAAATGTATTAACCCCTAAACTGCCGCACTCCTGCCTCGCAAACACTATAATAAATGTTATTAACCCCTAATCTGCCCTCCCTAACATCGCCGCCACCTACCTACAATTATTAACCCCTAATCTCCCGCCCGCACCGTCGCCGCTACTATAATAAAGTTATTAACCCCTAAACCTAACTCTAACCCTAACATAAATATAATTTAAATGAAACAAAATAATATTCTTAAAATTAACTAAATTAATCCCATTTAAAACTAAATACTTACCTATCAAATAAACCCTAATATAGCTACAATATAACTAATAGTTACATTGTAGCTATTTTAGGATTTATATTTATTTTACAGGCAACTTTGTATTTATTTTAACTAGGTACAATAGCTATTAAATAGTTAATAACTATTTAATAGCTACCTAGTTAAAATAAGTACAAAATTACCTGTAAAATAAATCCTAACCTAAGTTACAAATACACCTAACACTACACTATCATTAAATTAATTAAATAAATTACCTACAATTAGCTAAATTAAAATACAATAAAATAAACTATTCTATAAAACAAAAAAACCCAAAAACACTAAATTACAAAAAATAAAAAAGAATTACAAGAAGTTTAAACTAATTACACCTAATCTAAGCCCCCTAATAAAATAAAAAAGCCCCCCAAAATAAAAAAATGCCCTACCCTATTCTAAACTACCAAAGTAATCAGCTCTATTACCAGCCCTTAAAAGGGCTTTTTGCGGGGCATTGCCCCAAAGTAATCAGCTCTTTTACCTGAAAAAAACAAAACAATACCCCCCCAACATTACAACCCACATACCCCTACTCTAACCCACCCGATCCCCCCTTTAAAAAAAACCTATCGCTAACCCCCTGAAGATCATCCTACCTTGAGTCGTCTTCACCCAGCCGAGCCGAATTCTTCATCCAAGGTGCGCAGTGGAGGTCCTTGATCCGGTAGAAGTCTTCATCCAAGCGGGGCAAGAAGAGGTACACCATCCGATAGAAGTGTTCATCCAGGCGGCGTCGTCAATCCTCATCCATCCGGAGCGGAGCCATCTTCAAAGGAGCCGACGCGGAGCCATCCTCTTCAACCGACGACTTCCCGACGAATGAAGGTTCCTTTAAGGGACGTCATCCAAGATGGCGTCCCTTCAATTCCCGATTGGCTGATAGAATTCTATAAGACAATCAGAATTAAGGTAGAAAAAATCTCATTGGCTGATGCAATCAGCCAATCGTATGGAACTCGCATTCTATTAACTGATCGGAACAGCCAATAGAATGCGAGTTCAAGACGATTGGCTGATTGGATCAGCCATTCGGATTGAACTTCAATCTGATTGGCTGATTGCACCAGCAAATCAGATTTTTTTCTACCTTAATTCCGAGTGGCTGATAGAATTCTATCAGCAAATCGGAATTGAAGGGACGCCATCTTGGATGACGTCCCTTAAAGGAACCTTCATTCGTCGGGAAGTCGTCGGTTGAAGAGGATGGCTCCGCGTCGGCTCCTTTGAAGATGGCTCCGCTCCGGATGGATGAAGATTGAAGACGCCGCCTGGATGAACACTTCTACCGGATATAGGACCTCTTCTTGCTCCGCTTGGATGAAGATTTCTACCGGATCAAGGACCTCCTCTGCACACCTTGGATGAAGAATTCGGCTCGGCTGGGTGAAGACGACTCAAGGTAGGATGATCTTCAGGGGGTTAGCGATAGTTTTTTTTTTAAAGGGGGGTTTGGGTGGGTTAGAGTAGGGGTATGTGGGTGGTGGGTTGTAATGTTGGGGGGGGTATTTTATTTTCTTTTTTTCAGGTAAAAGAGCTGATTACTTTTGGGAAATGCCCCTCAAAAAGCCCTTTTAAGGGCTGGTAATAGAGCTGATTACTTTGGTAGTTTAGAATAGGGTAGGGCATTTTTTTATTTTGGGGGGCTTTTTTATTTTATTAGGGGGCTTAGATTAGGTGTAATTAGTTTAAACTTCTTGTAATTCTTTTTTATTTTTTGTAATTTAGTGTTTGTTTTTTTGTATTATAGAATAGTTTATTTTATTGTATTTTAATTTAGCTAATTGTAGGTAATTTATTTAATTAATTTAATGATAGTGTAGTGTTAGGTGTATTTGTAACTTAGGTTAGGATTTATTTTACAGGTAATTTTGTACTTATTTTAACTAGGTAGCTATTAAATAGTTATTAACTATTTAATAGCTATTGTACCTAGTTAAAATAAATACAAAGTTGCCTGTAAAATAAATATAAATCCTAAAATAGCTACAATGTAACTATTAGTTATATTGTAGCTATATTAGGGTTTATTTGATAGGTAAGTATTTAGTTTTAAATATGATTAATTTAGTTAATTTTAGGAATATTATTTCGTTTCATTTAAATTATATTTATGTTAGGGGGTTGTTAGGGTTAAGGTTAGAGTTACTTTTGTTACACCACACGAACAAAGGCACCACGTGGGCTATTTCCCTGTTTGTTATATGTTTTCAAACTTAATGTTTGTAGTTTTATACAGCTTATATTATATAGGGAATGGTGCTAGTTGCATAAACAATAATATTTCAAAAAACTAAGGAGATTCTCGCAAGAATTAGAAGATCTCCTGTAAGTATGCACTTGTAAGCACTCTAAGCCTAGACTCTGAAGCGGTTATTCCAGACCGGGTTGAAATAAAATATAACTTTTATTATAAATTGCTCTTAAAATAAGGGTAACACACAAATTAAAAACGACACTAGCACTGTCATGCAATCTGACAATATATATTCACTGTATGGAGGACTAAAATATATAAGTGGCCTATAGTGAATAAATTTGTGCCTCCTGTATGGTACTGTATTCACTTAGCTATACTTAGATTAGTGGGTCCCAAATACTGTGTGTGAATTCTCTCTTTGTGTCACACACAAATTATAAATGTATTTGGATACTCAAATAATTCTATTATATGTAATGTAGGCCAGAGATGTTCCACTCAGTTCCTGCTCGCTCTAGACAATCGATACCTATTGTTCAGTCTAGGTATTCCAGTGTTACTTATGTGTGACTGTATATTATCACAATCTATTATGTGATTGAACGTTGTAAAAGAATGAGATTAGTTTCACACGTAACTCCTGTGTAGTATGTTTTCTTAGACTGTTATTAGTATTATTCAATTTGTATCGTGTATTCTCTGCTTATTTATAAATATTAAACAAGTTGGAATTCCCAACAGAACTTGCATGCGTTGCAAGTACTATTCTTTTAGTGATACATGTGATTCTGGGCAGCAATATTTTATTTTGGGAGCAACACTTTCACTGTGTTTCTAATATGTGTCTCAATTGAGCTGATGCTTAATGTACGCTCCACACATACAGCCTATGATATGTTCTTGGTTCCAATTGTTTTTTGGTAAATACTTAGTGCAGTGAATAAACTCAAATCTTTGGCGCGGTTAAAGAGTGGATATTATTGGTCAATACCTATATTTGTATAACATTATGTTTTCTTGGACTGTTATTAGTATTATTCAATTTGTAGCTGCAAAGGAGAGAACTCTTTGGCACTAACAGTATTATTACATATATATATATATATATGCTCTCGAAGAAAATGAGGGGAGTCAGTATACCCCCACGCAACTAAAGGATATTCCTTGTTACAATAGAACTACCTCAGACTTTAAGGCTAAATCTAAATATATGCCACAACTTTCAATGGTACCGGCAGTTAATATATTTGTGAAACAGGTTGAGAAGGAAGTTAACCAACTATCCCTTATAGGAATAGTGGATGACAACCTATCAAAACCCGAACGGAAAGCTCTAAGCGAACTCATGAATGCTAAAGGATTCTTAATCAAGCCAGCGGACAAGGGTGGTAACCTTGTCCTCTGGGATGAGAACATGTATGTTTTGGAGGCTAAACGTCAGCTTCTAAATACAAAGCATTATAAATCCATGACATACAACCCCACATCCTCCCTACAGTATACCCTGTTTAACATTCTAAAAAAGGCAAAAAGTAATGGCCTTATCACAAATTCGGAATATAAATATCTCTATCCCGAGCACCCCATAACACCTGTCTTCTACTGTATCCCGAAGATACACAAAAACGCTAGCCATCCGCCAGGTCGTCCAATAATTGCAGGAATTGGAAGTTTGACTGAAAATTTAGGCAATTATGTGGACTTTTTTCTTAGACCCTTTTTAAACACATTACCATCATATATCCTGGACACAGCGGATTTCCTAAGGAAAATCGATAAACTTTCGGTCCCTCAAGGTGCCATCATGGCCTGTTTGGATGTGGAAGGTTTGTATTCATCAATTCCACATGATGTTGGCATAAAAGCATGCAGACACTTTCTTATGATGAGAGGAACGCAAACACATAAACATACAGATTTTGTCATGGAACTGTTAGAGTTCATCTTGACAAATAATGTGTTTCTCTTTGATAATAAGATATATGTACAGCAGCAAGGGACAGCAATGGGGGCGACTTGTGCCCCCACCTATGCATGCCTTCACTTGGGAGCATGGGAAATGGAGGATGTGTATCAGAGCCCTCTCTTTGAGGAAAACATCCACATATGGCTTAGATATGTGGATGATATTTTCCTCATATGGGAGGGCTCTGAACAGGGTCTCCTGGACTTTGTGGATACTCTGAATAAGAATGATAAAAATATCCTTCTTACATTGCAGTCCAGTAGGAAGGAAATTTCCTTTTTGGACATTAAAATAAATCTTAATCAGGGTCTAATTGAAACTGAGAACTTCCGTAAAACGACGGCCACCAATAGTTTGCTTCTTGCAACTAGCCACCATCCTGACCACCTTAAAAAAGGAATACCCAAAGGACAGTTTCTCAGATTACGCCGCAATTGCTCAACAAAAACAAAATATTATGAGCATGCACAAGAAATGAAAAAACGTTTTGAAGACAGGGGGTACTCGAAGAGAGTCATTAAAAGGGCTCTGAATGAAGCAGCCCACCAAAATCGTGAGCAACTCCTGATACCAAAGGAGAAACCTGTGCAAGGTCCTATTAGACTGATCGCAGACTTTAATTGTCACTGGTCAGCTCTGCGAACTATACTTGATAAAAACTGGCATGTTTTAACAAGTGATGAAGGGGTATTAAAGGAGGTGGGAGACCACCCTAACATCACTGCCAGAAGAGCACCTAACCTTAGGGATAAACTGGTGAGAAGCCAATTTGTATCGCCCAAAAAACAAACTGACTGGCTCACTACACATAGATCCACGGGAAATCATCCATGTGGAAGATGTGTGGCGTGCAAATACATGGTAAAAACTAAAGTTTTCTCCACACATACTGGCAAGACGTATAAACTAAAACATCACATTACATGCAACACTGAAGGTGTCATCTACCTTCTCTCCTGCAGTTGCCCACGGTTCTATGTGGGCAAAACTCGGAGAGCCATTAAAGACCGGATTACTGAGCACAGGGATGACATTAAAAATAAGAATCCCAAAAGCAATGTGGCTAAGCACTTTGAGGATGCTCATGCCTGCATTTCTGACTCCCTTTCATTCATAGGCATTGACAGAGGCATTACCAACAACAGAGGAGGCGATAACGATAAGGTCCTCCTCCAAAAGGAATGCAGGTGGATTACGATCCTCCAAACACAGATACCTAAAGGGCTGAATGATAGAATAGACATGGCATGCTTTTTATAAAGTATGGCTGTTGTATTCATCATTCGCATTCCATAATAATAATTTTTCCCGGTACAGACAAGCCCCTATATCTTATATATTACAGCATTTATCTTGCTGTATTTGAATATTTTCTTTACTATCTTTTTAGGGCAAATAAGGCTAAATAGGTAAATCATATGTTTTGACGAATTTTTTAGTATTTTATTCAAACAAAAACCCAATTGTTTTTCTCAGGTGTATATGATCTCTTTATCCTAGCATGCAAAGTTTTTCTAAATGAATTTACTTTAACCTTTTGTATCATTACTATATTAGCATTAATCAACATATACTTCAAAGGGTTTGTCCCTTTACTAACCAGCATCGCTGATGAAGCATTGTGAGACTTTATCAATAGGGGCGTGTCACTAAGTAAAGTTTAAAAGGGAGACGAAGCACTCCCAACGTCATCACGCCCTGACGAAGCCCGACATACCTAGCGGGTGAAACGCGCGTCGGCATTGGACGAGCTGACCGGAGCATGTGATTGGTGTTGTACACACGGAACAGACACGCTGCAAGCGAACTCTAGAATGGAGTTTCCGACTACTCAATGAGGCGCATCTTCTATGATTCAGTCACAGGAATAACTTTGAAGGAAACAGGTCTTATACTGCCTTGTCACTGCCTGAGTAATAGGCTGCTGATTGACTGTCTTGGATGATGCTACCCTGATGAGAGGGTATATGCTAAAGTCCCCCAAGGAAACGCTACACTAATATATGCTTGAAGCTTATTAATATCACGCTACGCTGAGGCTATACCTTGTGCTTTCTACAACTATCTGTATCTGCTTCACGGCTAACCTTCTTGCTTGCATAACTCTATCTAAAGGGACTTTTATACCCGATATCAAGAGTAGCTGCTTCTAAGTGACTATCCAGCAAAGCTGGCTATATAATACTGTTCTTAGCTGTTTGCTTGCATGGTAACAAGATATTTGTACATATTTTGGGGCACAGTACAGCAACCTACTTAGATCCCATAAAATACCTGCCCGGCATTTAGCCTTAATACTATAAGGTGCCGTATGCAGCTGGGTGTAGTAGCTTGACTTCCAGTCCCCCACTAATATATCTTTTAAGTAACATGTATATGTGCAATTTATATTTTGACTTCTAAGCTGCATAGGTATTGGGGCACACTAACTGTAACTACTTAGATCCCAGATAATAATCTGCCCGGCATTTAGCCTTACATATTAAGGTGCCGCAAGCAGTAGGGTGTAGTAGTCTAATTACTGTCCCCCACTCTAAATCCTGCAGCTAACACATATGGCTCTACAGGCCTGTGAAAACAATTACATATCATGTTGATGATTTCTGTTGTGGTATAGACACTAACCCCTGACCGGTCAGGTTTGTAACAAGTTGTATTTCTTTATGCTATTTTGACATACTTATAAATTGATCATATCTACCTATTGGGTCTTTTTGCATTTTTTTACCTTCTGAGCATATATATATATATATGTAATAATACTGTTAGTGCCAAAGAGTTCTCTCCTTTGCAGCTACATTAGCTTTTAGGTCGACACATTAGTGTATTTATTTTGAGCTTCAGTTAAATTTTGTAAAAAAGAGTGCTGAATTCCCTGTCTTTTATCCTGGTCTTTCTTTTGTTTCCAGGATTTATTCTCTCTACATAAACTCATCTATTTTACATAAGGGTCTGCACCAAATATTTGATATATTCTAGACCATACCAGTATTAACCTAGAAGTAAACTGGTTGGTTATTCCTTGTTTAAGCTCATAGCAATTGCGTCCCCTCCGCTATTAAATTTGATTATTCAATTTGTATCGTATATTCTCTGCTTATTTCTAAATATTCAACAAGTGGGAACTTCCAAAAGAACTTGCATACGTTGCAAGTGCTATTCTTTTAGTGATACATGTAATTCTGGACAGCAATATTTTATTTGGGAGCAACAGATTCTCTGTGTTTCTAATATGTGTCTCAATTGAGCTGATGCTTGATGTACGCTACACACATACAGCCTAAATGCCTGTGTTTTAATTATAAGACAGTATTATCCCTGTGTTATCAATGTCTTAGTGCATTATATTGGGCTGTGTTGCAGACTTGATACGTGATACTAGTAACTTAAACTGACTGAACCATAGGTCCTTTCTGTAGCGGAGACAGACACAAGTAGAAATGTGTTATATAGCGGCTTAACTGAGACCGTGTTTCTTCCCAAATTGAGACACTGCCTGACTGAGGGATATAAGTCTGCAACACAGCCCAATATAATGCACTAAGACATTGATAACACAGGGACAATACTGTCTTATAATTAAAACACAGGCATTTAGGCTGTATGTGTGTAGCGTACATCAAGCATCAGCTCAATTGAGACACATATTAGAAACACAGAGAATCTGTTGCTCCCAAATAAAATATTGCTGTCCAGAATTACATGTATCACTAAAAGAATAGCACTTGCAACGTATGCAAGTTCTTTTGGAAGTTCCCACTTGTTGAATATTTAGAAATAAGCAGAGAATATACGATACAAATTGAATAATACTAATAACAGTCCAAGAAAACATAATGTTATACAAATATTGGTATTGACCAATAATATCCACTCTTTAACCGCGCCAAAGATTTGAGTTTATTCACTGCACTAAGTATTTACCAAAAACAATTGGAACCAAGAACATATCAATAGGGACACTAGTAACTTAAACTGACTGAACCACAGGTTCTTTCTGTAGCGGGGACAGACACAAGTACAAATGTGATATATAGCGGCATAACTGAGACTGTGTTTCCTCCCAAATTGAGACATTGCCAGATTGAGGAGCATAAGTCTGCAACACAGCCCACTATAATGCACTAAGATATTAATAACACAGGGACAATACTGTCTTATAATTAAAATACAGGCATTTAGGCTGTATGTGTGGAGCGTACATTAAGCATCAGCTCAATTGAGATACATATTAGAAACACAGTGAAAGTGTTGCTCCCAAAATAAAATATTGCTGCCCAGAATTACATGTATCAATAAAAGAATAGTACTTGCAACGCATGCAAGTTCTGTTGGGAATTCCAACTTGTTTAATATTTATAAATAAGCAGAGAATACACGATACAAATTGAATAATACTAATAACAGTCTAAGAAAACATACTACACAGGAGTTACGTGTGAAACTAATCTCATTCTTTTACAACGTTCAATCACATAATAGATTGTGATAATATACAGTCACACATAAGTAACACTGGAATACCTAGACTGAACAATAGGTATCGATTGCCTAGAGCGAGCAGGAACTGAGTGGAACATCTCTGGCCTACATTACATATAATAGAATTATTTGAGTATCCAAATACATTTATAATTTGTGTGTGACACAAAGAGAGAATTCACACACAGTATTTGGGACCCACTAATCTAAGTATAGCTAAGTGAATACAGTACCATACAGGAGGCACAAATTTATTCACTATAGGCCACTTATATATTTTAGTCCTCCATACAGTGAATATATATTGTCAGATTGCATGACAGTGCTAGTGTCGTTTTTAATTTGTGTGTTACCCTTATTTTAAGAGCAATTTATAATAAAAGTTATATTTTATTTCAACCCGGTCTGGAATAACCGCTTCAGAGTCTAGGCTTAGAGTGCTTACAAGTGCATACTTACAGGAGATCTTCTCATTCTTGCGAGAATCTCCTTAGTTTTTTTAAATATTAAGGTTAGATAGAGTTAGGTTTAGGGGTTAATAGCTTTATTATAGTAGCGGCAATGGTGCGGGCGGGAGATTAGGGGTTAATAATTGTAGGTAGGTGGCGGCGATGTTAGGGAGGGCAGATTAGGGGTTAATAACATTTATTATAGTGTTTGCGAGGCGGGAGTGCGGCAGTTTAGGGGTTAATACATTTATTATAGTGGCGGCGAGGTCCGGTTGGCAGATTAGGGGTTAATAAGTGTAGGTAAGGTAGCGGCGACGTTGGGGGGGGGGGGGGGGGCAGATTAGTGGTTAATAAATATAATATAGGGGTCGGCGATGTTAGGGGCAGCAGATTAGGGGTTTATAGGTATAATGTAGGTGGCGGCGGTGTCCGGTTGGCAGATTAGGGGTTAAAATTTTTTATTAGAGTGGCGGCGATGTGGGGGTCCTCGGTTTAGGGGTACATAGGTAGTTTATGGGTGTTAGTGTATTTTATAGCACAGTAGTTAAGAGCTTTATATTCACGCGTTAGCCCATAAAGCTCTTAACTACTGACTTTTTTTTGCGGCTGGAGTCTTGTCGGTAGAGGGTCTACTGCTCACTTCTCCCAAGACTCCAAATACCGGCGTTAGGCAGATCCCATAGAAAAGATGGGATACACAATTGGCGTAAGGGGATCTGCGGTAGCCTGGAGTCGCGCTGAGGAAGTGAGCGTTAGACCCTTTCCTGCCTGACTCTAAATACCAGCGGGCGGCCAAAAGCAGCATTAGGACCCCTTAACGCTGCTTTTGACGGCTAATGCAGAACTCTAAATCTAGGTGATAGATTCTTGCTTGAGTAGCTGTACTGCAAAACTACTATTGTCCGTTAGCCATATTTTTGATATGCTTTGAAATAGAATTTACTTTAGCTGACCTATCAAAATTGCTTGAATATATGTAGTTAGGTTGGCAATACTATTTTTCATTAAAAATACATCATATTCTCTCTTATGCTTAAAAGCACATTTAAAGTAATAAAGCATAAATGATGAGGGTTGTGATCTGGGATTACATAAATAACACAAACACTAAAAATTGTAAAATAAATATAATATTTTGTGCATTTCAGTTTTAATTATTTTTTATTTTCCTCACTATAAAAGTCTTTTTCTTTTCCTCACTATAAAAGTCTTTTTCTTTTACAAGATATGACGAGTCCACGGATTTCATCCTTACTTGTGGGATTAAACCTCCTGCTAGCAGGAAGTGGCAAAGAGCACCACAGCAGAGCTGTATATATAGCTCCTCCCTTCCCCTCCCCCTCCAGTCATTCTCTTTGCCTGTGTTAGTGATAGGAAGAGGTAAAGTGAGGTGTTAGTTTTAGATTCTTCAATCAAGAAGTTTTTTATTTTAAAATTGTGCCAGTGAGTACTATTTTCTTCAGGGAGAAATCGTCAGTCTATAACTTCCCAAGAGGAGTGGAGACATCTTATTTTTCTGCCCTGATGTTGATGATCTTAGCAAATGTTATCTAAGATCCATGCTGGTTCCCACAGAGCAGTTGAAGGTAGTGTTAAGAAACATCTTCAGTGTGGAGAACCGTGTCATGCTACAAGCAGCATTGAGGTATGTTCAGTCTTTTGTTTCTGGGGAGACTTGATGCATCAGAACAGGCTGACATTATTCCCTATCTGGGGAGGGTAAATCAGTATGCACTACATGTATAGTAATGGTGTACCTGGAATTCCCTTTATATTAACTGCTAAATGTGGCTAATATCATTTATGATAATTGTTTAGTATGGGCTGAAAGCTGGGAGATGCGGTTGCTGGCTAAAAACGTCATACATTTTTCTAACCTAAGGGTGTATAGTTTTTTTGACAGGCAGTGAGGCCTGATATTGGTGCAACATAATTATGTAAGAGGGGCACATGGCTTCATGTTTTTATTAATATCAACATGTTTGGGGTTTGCAACCCATGCGGGTCTCTGTAACGGCTAGTGTTACGCCCACGGAGGGCGGGGCCTATTTTCGCATGCTCAGACGCACAGTTTCACCTGGATTGCATAGTCAGCAAAGTCCTGGGCTCCGGTGGGGCCTAACTTGTTTTGCCATTCGAAGGGCCTTCAAAGCTTCTTAAGTAGCAGCAGTGTATTCCGGGGGCAGGTGGCCTGAATAAATAAATAAATAAAAAGTTTTTGTCATAACTGTTAAATTTCTTTTTACACACCTAAGCAAGCCGGTGCAATTCTATTAGAATATTTTGGGCACATTAAAACAATTTTTATTGCCACAAATGCTGTTTTAAAGATAACAGAAAAATTGTTGCTCTTTTATTATTTAAAGGCGCAGTACACTTTTTTGGTGCTAACGTTTTTGGATATATCATTGAAGTTAGAGCTCAATATTTTAAGTAAAGAATGACTATTATTGCTATTGCTAGTCTGTTTAATATGTCTGAACTTGAGGAATCTACTTGTTCTATGTGTTTAGATGCCATTGTGGAACCCCTTCTTACTTTTTGTCCCCCATGTACTGAAAGAGGATGATTCTCAGTCTGAGGAGAATCAGGGTATGCCGCTAAATTCTCCCCAAGCGTCACAACCTTTAACGCCCACTCAAGCAACGCCGGGTTCTTCAACCGCGTCTAATTAATTTACTCTGCAGGATATGGCTGCAGTTATGTCAACTACCCTTACAGAGGTATTATCTAAGTTGCCAGTGTTACAGGGCAAACGCAGCAGGACAGAAGTCAATGTGAATACTGAGTCCTCTGATGCTTTGTTAGCTATTTCCGATGTACCCTCACAAAAATCTGATTTGGGGGTCAGTGAAATTCTGTCTGAGGGGGAACTTTCTGATTCGGGAAGTGTGTTACCTCAGACGGACTCGGACGTCATGTCCTTTAGATTTAAGCTTGAACACCTCCGCCTGTTACTTCGGGAGGTTTTAGCAACTCTGGATGACTGTTACTCTATTGTGGTACCACCAGAGAAATTGTGTAAGATGGACAAATACTTAGAGATACCTGCTTACACTGATGTCTTTCCGGTTCCTAAGAGAATTTCGGAGATTATTAAGAGGGAATGGGAGAGACCGGGTATCCCGTTCTCACCTTCTCCTAATTTTAAGAAAATGTATCCCATATCTGACACTCTTCCGTTTAGGTTCCTGTCTTGTCCCTCCCTTTCATCCGTGTCCTGTAGCTTTGGTATTGTATCCCACAAGTAAGGATGAAATCCGTGGACTCGTCATATCTTGTAAAAGAAAAGGACGTTTATGCTTACCTGATAAATTTGTTTCTTTTACGATATGACGAGTCCACGGCCCACCCTGTCATTTCTAAGACAGGTATTTCATTTTGTTAAACTTCAGTCACCTCTGCACCTTTGGCTTTTCCTTTCTCTTCCTAACTTCGGTCGAATGACTGGATTGGGAGGGGAAGGGAGGAGCTATATATACAGCTCTGCTGTGGTGCTCTTTGCCACTTCCTGCTAGCAGGAGGTTTAATCCCACAAGTAAGGATGAAATCCGTGGACTCGTCATATCGTAAAAGAAACAAATTTATCAGGTAAGCAAAAATTTCCTTTTACTCAATGAGGTAGCTCTTAATGCAAGGCTTACAACCCAGAAATTGATACACCACTCACGTTTAAAAGAACAGTTGTTCTGGCTTACCATGCTCATGTTGTCATTTGGTTTCATCCTCTAGACAAGGGGTTTTCAAATCCAGTCCCCAAGCAACCCTAACAGACCAGATTTTTTTACCTTCTTGGGATGTCCAGTAATTCATTTGTTTATGTCTCAATTGAACCCAAGCAGGGGAACTAATTATGTCTGGTTCCTTGAAGACGTGATTTGAGAAACACTACTTTAAACATACCATTAGACAGAGGTTGTCTTATTTTATGTGTTATAAATTTAAAAATTGTGGAAGATAGTACTATATGTTACGAGTACGTTAGTCTTCCTAGTTTAGGGAATAGACATTTCTTCAGTTCATGGCACATTTTTGAGTGTTTAAGTTCATTTGTGAAGATTTAGACCCTAAGGGAGAGCAGCATTTGCTTATTCTTCCCATTAGTAGACAATGTAGCTTGAAGAATTTATTCATAGGAAATAATCACCCCTTCCATATAATAATAATTATAATGATGCATAGTAAATCCAATTTTGCAGTGTACTTTCATTATTTATTTTTCCTGCTTTTCCTGAAAATTGAATCAAAAAATTGTACTGCCCAACCCCCCCATCCCCCCCACCCCCCCAAGGGCTGGAGTGAATTTTGTTAAAGGACCAGTAAATAGAGTATATTTGCATAATTAAAAAGTGCATGATAAAAAAGACAATGCAATAGCACTTAGTCTGAACTTCAAATGAGTAGTAGATTGTTTTCTGACAAATGTCATAGTGTCGTCTTTTTCCACTCCCCCTGTATCATGTGACAACCATCAGCCAATCACAAGTGCACATTCTGTGAATTATTGCACATGCTCAGTATGTAAAGCATAAGTAAGTTCAGGAGCAGCAATGCATCACTGGGAACAAGCTGATGATTGGTGGCTGCACACATAAACCTTTTGTCATTGGCTCACTGCTTATGTTCAGATGGATCCCTGAAATGCATTGTTGCCCTGAACATTTGATTTTTGCACTATTGTTTGCATATAAAACATTAAATCATATTATTTTTGCACTCTTTATGTCCCTTGAAACTCATACCATAAGGTAATGCGTTCAATCATTTAACACTTTAAAACAAATTAAGGCTTTGTAAAAAAAAAAAAAAAAAAAAAAAAAAGGTTTTACAAATTAAGGGCAGTTCAGGGACATACCACTTGAAAAGCCTGGCAAGATCCATGGTCTCCTTTGGTCCGGTCTCCTTTGCTGTAGCCATTTAGGGGCAGATGTAAATATGTTTGTGCTCTGAACTAACCAATCACTGTGTAGAATTTTGCCGCTTAATTTACATTTATTTCCTATGGCATGGAGAGTCTACGAATCATTCCAATTACTAGTGGGATATTCACTCCTGGCCAGCAGGAGGAGGCAAAGAGCACTCCAGCAAAGCTGTTAAGTGTCACTTCCCTTACCCATAACCAGTCATTCTCTTTGCCTCTGTCAAGGAAGGATGTGCAAAGATGGTGTCTGAAGATATTAAATCCTTTAATGGGTACTTTTCCCTGCAAGCAAGGATTTGGGCTATGCTGTTTCAATGTCAATCTCTTTAGTAAGAGTAATGGTGGCTTTTAGCAGTTAGAAGGCGGCGAGGTGGTCCTTGCTTTATTTCTAACACCTATTCTACCCCTTTGATAGAAAACCAGAGTTGGTTACTCTGTTTTTTCTTTTTCTACAGGTCCCTGACAGATGTTAGTGAATCAGTCACACCTAAGAAGCTGCTCCTGCTCTGCAGCCAGATCCACAGGTAAGTTCTTTTGCCTTCTAGGTCCTGAGGGCAGCACTCTAGAGGTTAATCCTTATTGGATCATCTAATGGGACACATTTTATTTCCTATATATGGGAATTTATATTGGGCAGCATTTCAAAGCAGGCACTTCAAATGTGAAACTATTTTTTATTGGGAACATAAGGGGTTAATGTTTAGCCCTATATATATATATATATTGAGGCTAACTCAGGCTGGACACGTCAGGTGGAGTTTATCCCTGTTTGTGGCTTTATTTAATTTAGACCGATTAGGTCACGACATGTAAGGGGACTTGTATCAACTTTGTGAATTTTACATAGCGCTTTGACTCCTGTGGCGCAGTTGATTTTTCATTTGCGCTCACGTGACTCTCTGGTCTTCCGCCTTCGTTTTCATAGAGGTTTGAAGAGTGGAGTGGCGTGCTGCTTCTGAGATGCTTATAAAGTGATCAAAAGCTACCGACTAGTGTGGCAGATGGATTATCATGTATCTCAGACCTTCTCTTGCTGCAATGGACTCCCCAAGATTTCCCCTCCTGAGTCTGTCTCTCAGGATACGGTTGTCCATGCCATGCCTCAGCTTTATCCTGAAAAGTCTTATTCTGTTTAACATGAAGTGCCCTGCGGTTCCTCTCAACTTCACCTGGGGGGGTTTATTTACCAGGGGATTTTGCTGCGCAGATAACATCTGCTGTTTCAGCAGCCTTGTCAGCCTTTCCAGTTGCTGGTAAGCGCAAGAGGAGATCCAAAAATATTAATGGTAATAAGGATTCTGACTCCGCTAAGGCTGCGTTAGTCAGTATTTCTCAGTTATCTGATAAAAAGGATGATACCTCAGTGGCTTCTGAGGGCGAGTTGTCAGATTCTGATACTTTGGTGACCAATTCTGCAGATTCAGAGGAGATTAATTTCAGATTTAAGTTAGAACACCTCTGAGTACTTTTAAAGGAGGTTCTTGCTACTTTGGAAGAGTCAGACTCGTCTGTCTCAGAGAATCCAAAAAGGTCTAGTAAACTTAACATTGTATATCATGTACCCTCATCTGTAGAAGTGTTTCCAGTTCCAGACCGTATGGCAGATATTATAGCTCAGGAATGGGATAAACCAGGGATTCCTTTTTTCCCGTCCCCTGTCTTTAAAAAGATGCTTCCTGTTGCTGATTCTATAGATGACTTGTGGTGCACAGTACCCATGGTAGAGGGAGCTATCTCTACTCTTGCCAAGAGAACTACTCATCCTATTGAAGATAGTTGTTCTTTCAAGGATCCCATGGATAAAAGCTTGAGGCTTTTTTGAAGAAAATGTAGATTCATCAGGGAGTACAGTGGCAGCCTGTTGCTAGTATTGCTACAGTTGCTTGGGCAGCAACTTATTGGTGCAATGACTTATCTAATCTAATCTCAGAAAAGACTACTATAGAGGAGATCCAAAACAGGACCAAGGCTCTCAAGCTGGACAATACCTTTATTTGTGATGCCAACATGTGAGTTCTTAGACTGGGAGCTAAGATTTCTGGTTTCACTATTTTAGCTTGCAGAGCTCTGTGGTTAAAAGCTTGGTCTGCAGACATCACATCCAAGTCCAAGCTTTTGTCTTTGCCTTGTAAGGGCAAAACCTTGTTTGGTCCAGGTCTGGCTGAAACAATTTCCGAAATTACAGGTGAAAAGGGCTCTTTCCTACCTCAGGAAACAAAGAATAGACCTAAGGGTCGCCAGAATTCTAATTTTCGTTACTTTTGTAACTTTAAGGGACAAACGTCTTCCTCCTCCTCCTCTTCAAATTTGGAACAATCCAAGTCTTCTTGGAGGTCCAGACAGCCTTGGAATAAAGGAAAGCAAGCCAAGAAGCCTTCCACTAATTCTAAATCAGCATGAAGGGACCGCCCCCGATCCTTTATTGAATCAAGTGGGGGGCAGACTCTCTTTTTTTTTCAGCAGGCTTGGATACGCAATGTGCCAGATCCTTAGGCTGTAGACAGTGTCCCTCGGTTATAGAATTTGTTTCAAATCCTGTCCTCCAGGGGCAGATTCCTCCTGTCTAGGTTATCTGCAGACCAGATAAACAGAGAGGCCTTCTTAAACTGCGTAAAGGACCTATATTCCCTGGGAGTGATCCAGTTACCCTAGATGAACAGGGTCTAGGATTCTATTCAAATATATTTGTAGTTCTCAAAAAGGAGGGCACTTTCTGTCCCATCCTGGACCTAAAGTGTCTCAACCAATTCCTCAGGGTTCCGTCCTTCAAAATGGAGACCATCCGTTCCATTCTTCCTTTGGTACAAGAGGGTCAGTTTATGACAACCATAGATCTGAAGGATGCGTATCTTTCACATGGATCATTACCAGTATCTGAGGTTTGCCTTTCTGGACAAACATTTCCAGTTAGTTGCCCTTCCTTTTGGTCTCGCTACAGCTCCCAAAATGTTTACAAAGGTTCTGGGGGCTCTTCTGGCAGTGGTCAGGTCTCAGGGAATTGCTGTTGCGCCTTAACTGGACACCTTTTTTCTTCAAGCGTCATCTTTTCATCTAGCAAGATCTGATACAGAGAAGTTGTTGTCCATACTACGTTCCCACGGGTGGAAAGTGAATCTGGGAAAGAGTTCCTTTATACCAGATACAAGGGTGTGTCTTTTAGGAAAAATTATAGATTCCCTGTCCATGAAGATTTTCCTGGCGGATGTCATAAAATCAAAACTTCATGCTTCGTGCCTTTCTCTCCAGTCTGCTATTTGTCCATCAGTGGCTCAATGCATGGAGGTGATTGGTCTGATGGTTGCCTCCATAGACATCATTCCTTTTGCTTGGTTCCATTTGAGACCTCTGCAACTATGCATGCTCAGTCAATGGAACGGGGACCTCTCGGATCTCTCGATAAGGATAGCTTTGGATTCCCTAACAAGAGACTCTCTTGTGGTGGATTTCACAGGACCTTCTGTCTAGGGGCACATGCTTCCTGAGACCTTCCTGGGAGATTGTGACCACGGATGCCAGTCTGTTAGGCTTGTGGAGCAGTTTGGGGCTCCTTAAAAGCATGGGGACTGTGGACTCAGGAGGAGTCTTCTCTTCTCATAAACATCTTAGAGTTGAGAGCAGTCTTCAATGCCTTGACAACTTGGCCTCAACTAGCCTTGTTCCAGTTTATCAGATTCCAGTCGGACAACATCACCTCGGTACCTTACATCAACCACCAAGTAGGAATTTGGAGTTCCTTAGCAATGAAGTAGGTGGCTCGCATTCTACAGTGGGCGGAGTCTCACAATTGCCATCTCTCTGCCATCCATATCCCAGACGTGGACATCTGGGAAGCGGATTTTCTGAGCAGGCAGACCTTTCGTCCCGGAGAGTGGGCTCTCCACCCAGAGGTTTTCACAATGATAACTCTCAGGTTGGGGGGTTCCGGAGTTGGATCTGATGGCGTCTTGTCAAAACGCCAAGCTTCCAAAGTAGGGTTCAAG